>NW_027618817.1:0-60628 GCF_964187855.1 Myxine glutinosa | reverse complement strand
AGGAAACCACTTTTTCACTTGTATTAGTGTGGAAAAACCACTTTTCGCACTTGTGTTAGTGTTGAAAAACCACTTTTCGCACTTGTGTTAGTGTTGAAAAACCACTTTTCGCACTTTTGTTGGTGCAGGACACCACTTTTGCACTTGTATTAGTGTGGAAAAAACACATTTCGCACTTGTGTTAGTGTTGAAAAACCACTTTTCGCACTTGTGTTGGTGCAGGAAACCACGTTTGCACTTGTATTAGTGTGGTAAAAACACTTTTTGCACTTGTGATAGTGTTGAAAAACCACTTTTCGTACTTGTGTTAGTGTTGAAAAACCACTTTTCGCACTTGTGTTGGTGCAGGAAACCACTTTTGCACTTGTATTAGTGTGGAAAAAACACATTTCGCACTTGTGTTAGTGTTGAAAAACCACTTTTCGCACTTGTGTTAGTGTTGAAAAACCACTTTTCGCACTTTTCTTGGTGCAGGAAACCACTTTTGCACTTGTATTAGTGTGGAAAAAACACTTTTTGCGCTTGTGATAGTGTTGAAAAACCACTTTTCGCACTTGTGTTAGTGTTGAAAAGCCACTTTTCGCACTTGTGTTGGTGCAGGAAACCACTTTTGCACTTGTATTAGTGTGGAAAAAACCACTTTTTGCACTTGTGATAGTGTTGAAAAACCACTTTTCGCACTTGTGTTAGTGTTGAAAAACCACTTTTCGCACTTGTGTTAGTGTTGAAAAACCACTTTTCGTACTTGTGTTGGTGCAGGAAACCACTTTTGCACTTGTATTAGTGTGGAAAAAACACTTTTTGCACTTGTGTTAGTGTTGAAAAACCACTTTTCGCAGTTGTGGTAGTGTTGAAAAACCACTTTTCGCACTTGTGTTAGTGTTGAAAAACCACTTTTCGCACTTGTGTTGGTGCAGGAAACCACTTTTGCACTTGTATTAGTGTGGAAAAAACACTTTTCGCACTTGTGTTAGTGTTGAAAAACCACTTTTCGCACTTGTGTTTGTGTTGAAAAACCACTTTTCGCACTTGTGTTGGTGCAGGAAACCACTTTTTCACTTGTATTAGTGTGGAAAAACCACTTTTCGCACTTGTGTTAGTGTTGAAAAACCACTTTTCGCACTTGTGTTAGTGTTGAAAAACCACTTTTCGCACTTTTGTTGGTGCAGGACACCACTTTTGCACTTGTATTAGTGTGGAAAAAACACTTTATGCACTTGTGATAGTGTTGAAAAACGACTTTTCGCACTTGTGTTAGTGTTGAAAAACCACTTTTCGCACTTGCGTTGGTGCAGGAAACCACTTTTGCACTTGTATTAGTGTGGAAAAACAACTTTTCGCACTTGTGTTAGTGTTGAAAAACCACTTTTCGCACTTGTGTTAGTGTTGAAAAACCCCTTTTCGCACTTGTGTTAGTGTTTGAAAAACCACCTTTCGCACTTGTGTTGGTGCAGGAAACCACTTTTGCACTTGTATTAGTGTGGTAAAACACTTTTTGCACTTGTGATAGTGTTGAAAAACCACTTTTCGTACTTGTGTTAGTGTTGAAAAACCACTTTTCGCACTTGTGTTGGTGCAGGAAACCACTTTTGCACTTGTATTAGTGTGGAAAAAACAATTTTCGCACTTGTGTTAGTGTTGAAAAACCACTTTTCACACTTGTGATGGTGCAGGAAACCACTTTTGCACTTGTATTAGTGTGGGAAAAACATTTTTCGCACTTGTGTTAGTGTTGAAAAACCACTTTTCGCACTTGTGTTAGTGTTGAAATACCACTTTTCGCACTTGTGTTAGTGTTGAAAAACCACTTTTCGCACTTGTGTTGGTGCAGGAAACCACTTTTGCACTTGTATTAGTGTAGAAAAAACACTTTTTGCACTTGTGTTAGTGTTGAAAAACCTCTTTTCACACTTGTGTTAATGTTGAAAAACCACTTTTCGCACTTGTGTTGGTGCAGGAAACCACTTTTGCACTTGTATTAGTGTGGAAAAAACCACTTTTTGCACTTGTGATAGTGTTGAAAAACCACTTTTCGCACATGTGTAGTGTTGAAAAACCACTTTTCGCACTTGTGTTGGTGCAGGAAACCACTTTTGCACTTGTATTAGTGTGAAAAAACACTTTTTGCACTTGTGTTAGTGTGAAAAACCACTTTTCGCACTTGTGGTAGTGTTGAAAAACCACTTTTCGCACTTGTGTTAGTGTTGAAAAACCACTTTTCGCACTTGTGTTGGTGCAGGAAACCACTTTTGCACTTGTATTAGAGTGGAAAAAACACTTTTCGCACTTGTGTTAGTGTTGAAAAACCACTTTTCGCACTTGTGTTTGTGTTGAAAAACCACTTTTCGCACTTGTGTTGGTGCAGGAAACCACTTTTTCACTTGTATTAGTGTGGAAAAACCACTTTTCGCACTTGTGTTAGTGTTGAAAAACCACTTTTCGCACTTGTGTTAGTGTTGAAAAGCCACTTTTCGCACTTTTGTTGGTGCAGGACACCACTTTTGCACTTGTATTAGTGTGGAAAAAACACTTTATGCACTTGTGATAGTGTTGAAAAACTACTTTTCGCACTTGTGTTAGTGTTGAAAAACCACTTTTCGCACTTGTGTTGGTGCAGGAAACCACTTTTGCACTTGTATTAGTGTGGAAAAACCACTTTTCGCACTTGTGTTTGTGTTGAAAAACCACTTTTCGCACTTGTGTTAGTGTTGAAAAACCACTTTTCGCACTTGTGTTTAGTGTTGAAAAACCACTTTTCGCAACTTGTGATGGTGCAGGAAACCACTTTTGCACTTGTATTAGTGTGGAAAAAAACACTTTTCGCACTTGTGTTAGTGTTGAAAAACCACTTTTCGCACTTGTGTTGGTGCAGGAAACCACTTTTGCACTTGTATTAGTGTGGTAAAAACACTTTTTGCACTTGTGATAGTGTTGAAAAACCACTTTTCGTACTTGTGTTAGTGTTGAAAAACCACTTTTCGCACTTGTGTTGGTGCAGGAAACCACTTTTGCACTTGTATTAGTGTGGAAAAAACACATTTCGCACTTGTGTTAGTGTTGAAAAACCACTTTTCGCACTTGTGTTAGTGTTGAAAAACCACTTTTCGCACTTTTCTTGGTGCAGGAAACCACTTTTGCACTTGTATTAGTGTGGAAAAAACACTTTTTGCGCTTGTGATAGTGTTGAAAAACCACTTTTCGCACTTGTGTTAGTGTTGAAAAGCCACTTTTCGCACTTGTGTTGGTGCAGGAAACCACTTTTGCACTTGTATTAGTGTGGAAAAAACCACTTTTTGCACTTGTGATAGTGTTGAAAAACCACTTTTCGCACTTGTGTTAGTGTTGAAAAACCACTTTTCGCACTTGTGTTAGTGTTGAAAAACCACTTTTCGTACTTGTGTTGGTGCAGGAAACCACTTTTGCACTTGTATTAGTGTGGAAAAAACACTTTTTGCACTTGTGTTAGTGTTGAAAAACCACTTTTCGCAGTTGTGGTAGTGTTGAAAAACCACTTTTCGCACTTGTGTTAGTGTTGAAAAACCACTTTTCGCACTTGTGTTGGTGCAGGAAACCACTTTTGCACTTGTATTAGTGTGGAAAAAACACTTTTCGCACTTGTGTTAGTGTTGAAAAACCACTTTTCGCACTTGTGTTTGTGTTGAAAAACCACTTTTCGCACTTGTGTTGGTGCAGGAAACCACTTTTTCACTTGTATTAGTGTGGAAAAACCACTTTTCGCACTTGTGTTAGTGTTGAAAAACCACTTTTCGCACTTGTGTTAGTGTTGAAAAACCACTTTTCGCACTTTTGTTGGTGCAGGACACCACTTTTGCACTTGTATTAGTGTGGAAAAAACACTTTATGCACTTGTGATAGTGTTGAAAAACGACTTTTCGCACTTGTGTTAGTGTTGAAAAAACCACTTTTCGCACTTGCGTTGGTGCAGGAAACCACTTTTGCACTTGTATTAGTGTGGAAAAACAACTTTTCGCACTTGTGTTAGTGTTGAAAAACCACTTTTCGCACTTGTGTTAGTTGTTGAAAAACCCCTTTTCGCACTTGTGTTAGTGTTGAAAAACCACCTTTCGCACTTGTGTTGGTGCAGGAAACCACTTTTGCACTTGTATTAGTGTGGTAAAAACACTTTTTGCACTTGTGATAGTGTTGAAAAACCACTTTTCGTACTTGTGTTAGTGTTGAAAAACCACTTTTCCGCACTTGTGTTGGTGCAGGAAACCACTTTTGCACTTGTATTAGTGTGGAAAAAACAATTTTCGCACTTGTGTTAGTGTTGAAAAACCACTTTTCGCACTTGTGATGGTGCAGGAAACCACTTTTGCACTTGTATTAGTGTGGGGAAAAACATTTTTCGCACTTGTGTTAGTGTTGAAAAACCACTTTTCGCACTTTTGTTAGTGTTGAAATACCACTTTTCGCACTTGTTGTTAGTGTTGAAAAACCACTTTTCGCACTTGTGTTGGTGCAGGAAACCACTTTTGCACTTGTATTAGTGTAGAAAAAACACTTTTTGCACTTGTGTTAGTGTTGAAAAACCTCTTTTCACACTTGTGTTAGTGTTGAAAAACCACTTTTCGCACTTGTGTTGGTGCAGGAAACCACTTTTGCACTTGTATTAGTGTGGAAAAAACCACTTTTTGCACTTGTGATAGTGTGAAAACGACTTTTCGCACATGTGTTAGTGTTGAAAACCACTTTTCGCACTTGTGTTGGTGCAGGAAACCACTTTTGCACTTGTATTAGTGTGGAAAAAACACTTTTTGCACTTGTGTTAGTGTTGAAAAACCACTTTTCGCACTTGTGGTAGTGTTGAAAAACTACTTTTCGCACTTGTGTTAGTGTTGAAAAACCACTTTTCGCACTTGTGTTGGTGCAGGAAACCACTTTTGCACTTGTATTAGAGTGGAAAAAAACACTTTTCGCACTTGTGTTAGTGTTGAAAAACCACTTTTCGCACTTGTGTTGGTTGCAGGAAACCACTTTTGCACTTGTATTAGTGTGGAAAAACCACTTTTCGCACTTGTGTTTGTGTTGAAAAACCACTTTTCGCACTTGTGTTAGTGTTGAAAAACCACTTTTCGCACTTGTGTTAGTGTTGAAAAACCACTTTTCGCACTTGTGATGGTGCAGGAAACCACTTTTGCACTTGTATTAGTGTGGAAAAAACACTTTTCGCACTTGTGTTAGTGTTGAAAAACCACTTTTCGCACTTGTGTTGGTGCAGGAAACCACTTTTGCACTTGTATTAGTGTGGTAAAAACACTTTTTGCACTTGTGATAGTGTTGAAAAACCACTTTCGTACTTGTGTTAGTGTTGAAAAACCACTTTTCGCACTTGTGTTGGTGCAGGAAACCACTTTTGCACTTGTATTAGTGTGGAAAAACACATTTCGCACTTGTGTTAGTGTTGAAAAACCACTTTTCGCACTTGTGTTAGTGTTGAAAAACCACTTTTCGCACTGTTCTTGGTGCAGGAAACCACTTTTGCACTTGTATTAGTGTGGAAAAAACACTTTTTGCGCTTGTGATAGTGTTGAAAAACCACTTTTCGCACTTGTGTTAGTGTTGAAAAGCCACTTTTCGCACTTGTGTTGGTGCAGGAAACCACTTTTGCACTTGTATTAGTGTGGAAAAAACCACTTTTTGCACTTGTGATAGTGTTGAAAAACCACTTTTCGCACTTGTGTTAGTGTTGAAAAACCACTTTTCGCACTTGTGTTAGTGTTGAAAAACCACTTTTCGTACTTGTGTTGGTGCAGGAAACCACTTTTGCACTTGTATTAGTGTGTAAAAAACACTTTATGCACTTGTGATAGTGTTGAAAAACTACTTTTCGCACTTGTGTTAGTGTTGAAAAACCACTTTTCGCACTTGTGTTGGTGCAGGAAACCACTTTTGCACTTGTATTAGTGTGGAAAAACCACTTTTCGCACTTGTGTTTGTGTTGAAAAACCACTTTTCGCACTTGTGTTAGTGTTGAAAAACCACTTTTCGCACTTGTGTTAGTGTTGAAAAACCACTTTTCGCACTTGTGATGGTGCAGGAAACCACTTTTGCACTTGTATTAGTGTGGAAAAAACACTTTTCGCACTTGTGTTAGTGTTGAAAAACCACTTTTCGCACTTGTGTTGGTGCAGGAAACCACTTTTGCACTTGTATTAGTGTGGTAAAAACACTTTTTGCACTTGTGATAGTGTTGAAAAACCACTTTTCGTACTTGTGTTAGTGTTGAAAAACCACTTTTCGCACTTGTGTTGGTGCAGGAAACCACTTTTGCACTTGTATTAGTGTGGAAAAAACACATTTCGCACTTGTGTTAGTGTTGAAAAACCACTTTTCGCACTTGTGTTAGTGTTGAAAAACCACTTTTCGCACTTTTCTTGGTGCAGGAAACCACTTTTGCACTTGTATTAGTGTGGAAAAAACACTTTTTGCGCTTGTGATAGTGTTGAAAAACCACTTTTCGCACTTGTGTTAGTGTTGAAAAGCCACTTTTCGCACTTGTGTTGGTGCAGGAAACCACTTTTGCACTTGTATTAGTGTGGAAAAAACCACTTTTTGCACTTGTGATAGTGTTGAAAAACCACTTTTCGCACTTGTGTTAGTGTTGAAAAACCACTTTTCGCACTTGTGTTAGTGTTGAAAAACCACTTTCGTACTTGTGTTGGTGCAGGAAACCACTTTTGCACTTGTATTAGTGTGGAAAAAACACTTTTTGCACTTGTGTTAGTGTTGAAAAACCACTTTTCGTACTTGTGTTGGTGCAGGAAACCACTTTTGCACTTGTATTAGTGTGTAAAAAACACTTTATGCACTTGTGATAGTGTGAAAAACTACTTTTCGCACTTGTGTTAGTGTTGAAAAACCACTTTTCGCACTTGTGTTGGTGCAGGAAACCACTTTTGCACTTGTATTAGTGTGGAAAAACCACTTTTCGCACTTGTGTTTGTGTTGAAAAACCACTTTTCGCACTTGTGTTAGTGTTGAAAAACCACTTTTCGCACTTGTGTTAGTGTTGAAAAACCACTTTTCGCACTTGTGATGGTGCAGGAAACCACTTTTGCACTTGTATTAGTGTGGAAAAAACACTTTTCGCACTTGTGTTAGTGTTGAAAAACCACTTTTCGCACTTGTGTTGGTGCAGGAAACCACTTTTGCACTTGTATTAGTGTGGTAAAAACACTTTTTGCACTTGTGATAGTGTTGAAAAACCACTTTTCGTACTTGTGTTAGTGTTGAAAAACCACTTTTCGCACTTGTGTTGGTGCAGGAAACCACTTTTGCACTTGTATTAGTGTGGAAAAAACACATTTCGCACTTGTGTTAGTGTTGAAAAACCACTTTTCGCACTTGTGTTAGTGTTGAAAAACCACTTTTCGCACTTTTCTTGGTGCAGGAAACCACTTTTGCACTTGTATTAGTGTGGAAAAAACACTTTTTGCGCTTGTGATAGTGTTGAAAAACCACTTTTCGCACTTGTGTTAGTGTTGAAAAGCCACTTTTCGCACTTGTGTTGGTGCAGGAAACCACTTTTGCACTTGTATTAGTGTGGAAAAAACCACTTTTTGCACTTGTGATAGTGTTGAAAAACCACTTTTCGCACTTGTGTTAGTGTTGAAAAACCACTTTTCGCACTTGTGTTAGTGTTGAAAAACCACTTTTCGTACTTGTGTTGGTGCAGGAAACCACTTTTGCACTTGTATTAGTGTGGAAAAAACACTTTTTGCACTTGTGTTAGTGTTGAAAAACCACTATTCGCAGTTGTGGTAGTGTTGAAAAACCACTTTTCGCACTTGTGTTAGTGTTGAAAAACCACTTTTCGCACTTGTGTTGGTGCAGGAAACCACTTTTGCACTTGTATTAGTGTAGAAAAAACACTTTTTGCACTTGTGTTAGTGTTGAAAAACCTCTTTTCACACTTGTGTTAATGTTGAAAAACCACTTTTCGCACTTGTGTTGGTGCAGGAAACCACTTTTGCACTTGTATTAGTGTGGAAAAAACCACTTTTTGCACTTGTGATAGTGTTGAAAAACCACTTTTCGCACATGTGTTAGTGTTGAAAAACCACTTTTCGCACTTGTGTTGGTGCAGGAAACCACTTTTGCACTTGTATTAGTGTGGAAAAAACACTTTTTGCACTTGTGTTAGTGTTGAAAAACCACTTTTCGCACTTGTGGTAGTGTTGAAAAACCACTTTTCGCACTTGTGTTAGTGTTGAAAAACCACTTTTCGCACTTGTGTTGGTGCAGGAAACCACTTTTGCACTTGTATTAGAGTGGAAAAAACACTTTTCGCACTTGTGTTAGTGTTGAAAAACCACTTTTCGCACTTGTGTTTGTGTTGAAAAACCACTTTTCGCACTTGTGTTGGTGCAGGAAACCACTTTTTCACTTGTATTAGTGTGGAAAAACCACTTTTCGCACTTGTGTTAGTGTTGAAAAACCACTTTTCGCACTTGTGTTAGTGTTGAAAAACCACTTTTCGCACTTTTGTTGGTGCAGGACACCACTTTTGCACTTGTATTAGTGTGGAAAAAACACTTTATGCACTTGTGATAGTGTTGAAAAACTACTTTTCGCACTTGTGTTAGTGTTGAAAAACCACTTTTCGCACTTGTGTTGGTGCAGGAAACCACTTTTGCACTTGTATTAGTGTGGAAAAACCACTTTTCGCACTTGTGTTTGTGTTGAAAAACCACTTTTCGCACTTGTGTTAGTGTTGAAAAACCACTTTTCGCACTTGTGTTAGTGTTGAAAAACCACTTTTCGCACTTGTGATGGTGCAGGAAACCACTTTTGCACTTGTATTAGTGTGGAAAAAACACTTTTCGCACTTGTGTTAGTGTTGAAAAACCACTTTTCGCACTTGTGTTGGTGCAGGAAACCACTTTTGCACTTGTATTAGTGTGGTAAAAACATTTTTTGCACTTGTGATAGTGTTGAAAAACCACTTTTCATACTTGTGTTAGTGTTGAAAAACCACTTTTCGCACTTGTGTTGGTGCAGGAAACCACTTTTGCACTTGTATTAGTGTGGAAAAAACAATTTCGCACTTGTGTTAGTGTTGAAAAACCACTTTTCGCACTTGTGTTAGTGTTGAAAAACCACTTTTCGCACTTTTCTTGGTGCAGGAAACCACTTTTGCACTTGTATTAGTGTGGAAAAAACACTTTTTGCGCTTGTGATAGTGTTGAAAAACCACTTTTCGCACTTGTGTTAGTGTTGAAAAGCCACTTTTCGCACTTGTGTTGGTGCAGGAAACCACTTTTGCACTTGTATTAGTGTGGAAAAAACCACTTTTTGCACTTGTGATAGTGTTGAAAAACCACTTTTCGCACTTGTGTTAGTGTTGAAAAACCACTTTTTGCACTTGTGTTAGTGTTGAAAAACCACTTTTCGTACTTGTGTTGGTGCAGGAAACCACTTTTGCACTTGTATTAGTGTGGAAAAAACACTTTTTGCACTTGTGTTAGTGTTGAAAAACCACTTTTCGCAGTTGTGGTAGTGTTGAAAAACCACTTTTCGCACTTGTGTTAGTGTTGAAAAACCACTTTTCGCACTTGTGTTGGTGCAGGAAACCACTTTTGCACTTGTATTAGTGTGGAAAAAACACTTTTCGCACTTGTGTTAGTGTTGAAAAACCACTTTTCGCACTTGTGTTTGTGTTGAAAAACCACTTTTCGCACTTGTGTTGGTGCAGGAAACCACTTTTTCACTTGTATTAGTGTGGAAAAACCACTTTTCGCACTTGTGTTAGTGTTGAAAAACCACTTTTCGCACTTGTGTTAGTGTTGAAAAACCACTTTTCGCACTTTTGTTGGTGCAGGACACCACTTTTGCACTTGTATTAGTGTGGAAAAAACACTTTATGCACTTGTGATAGTGTTGAAAAACGACTTTTCGCACTTGTGTTAGTGTTGAAAAACCACTTTTCGCACTTGCGTTGGTGCAGGAAACCACTTTTGCACTTGTATTAGTGTGGAAAAACAACTTTTCGCACTTGTGTTAGTGTTGAAAAACCACTTTTCGCACTTGTGTTAGTGTTGAAAAACCCCTTTTCGCACTTGTGTTAGTGTTGAAAAACCACCTTTCGCACTTGTGTTGGTGCAGGAAACCACTTTTGCACTTGTATTAGTGTGGTAAAAACACTTTTTGCACTTGTGATAGTGTTGAAAAACCACTTTTCGTACTTGTGTTAGTGTTGAAAAACCACTTTTCGCACTTGTGTTGGTGCAGGAAACCACTTTTGCACTTGTATTAGTGTGGAAAAAACAATTTTCGCACTTGTGTTAGTGTTGAAAAACCACTTTTCGCACTTGTGATGGTGCAGGAAACCACTTTTGCACTTGTATTAGTGTGGGAAAAACATTTTTCGCACTTGTGTTAGTGTTGAAAAACCACTTTTCGCACTTGTGTTAGTGTTGAAATACCACTTTTCGCACTTGTGTTAGTGTTGAAAAACCACTTTTCGCACTTGTGTTGGTGCAGGAAACCACTTTTGCACTTGTATTAGTGTAGAAAAAACACTTTTTGCACTTGTGTTAGTGTTGAAAAACCTCTTTTCACACTTGTGTTAGTGTTGAAAAACCACTTTTCGCACTTGTGTTGGTGCAGGAAACCACTTTTGCACTTGTATTAGTGTGGAAAAAACCACTTTTTGCACTTGTGATAGTGTTGAAAAACGACTTTTCGCACATGTGTTAGTGTTGAAAAACCACTTTTCGCACTTGTGTTGGTGCAGGAAACCACTTTTGCACTTGTATTAGTGTGGAAAAAACACTTTTTGCACTTGTGTTAGTGTTGAAAAACCACTTTTCGCACTTGTGGTAGTGTTGAAAAACCACTTTTTGCACTTGTGTTAGTGTTGAAAAACCACTTTTCGCACTTGTGTTGGTGCAGGAAACCACTTTTGCACTTGTATTAGAGTGGAAAAAACACTTTTCGCACTTGTGTTAGTGTTGAAAAACCACTTTTCGCACTTGTGTTTGTGTTGAAAAACCACTTTTCGCACTTGTGTTGGTGCAGGAAACCACTTTTTCACTTGTATTAGTGTGGAAAAACCACTTTTCGCACTTGTGTTAGTGTTGAAAAACCACTTTTCGCACTTGTGTTAGTGTTGAAAAACCACTTTTCGCACTTTTGTTGGTGCAGGACACCACTTTTGCACTTGTATTAGTGTGGAAAAAACACTTTATGCACTTGTGATAGTGTTGAAAAACCACTTTTCGCACTTGTGTTAGTGTTGAAAAACCACTTTTCGCACTTGTGTTGGTGCAGGAAACCACTTTTGCACTTGTATTAGTGTGGAAAAACCACTTTTCGCACTTGTGTTTGTGTTGAAAAACCACTTTTCGCACTTGTGTTAGTGTTGAAAAACCACTTTTCGCACTTGTGTTAGTGTTGAAAAACCACTTTTCGCACTTGTGATGGTGCAGGAAACCACTTTTGCACTTGTATTAGTGTGGAAAAAACACTTTTTGCACTTGTGTTAGTGTTGAAAAACCACTTTTCGCACTTGTGTTAGTGTTGAAAAAACACTTTTCGCACTTGTGTTAGTGTTGAAAAACCACTTTTCGCACTTGTGTTGGTGCAGGAAACCACTTTTGCACTTGTATTAGTGTGGAAAAAACACTTTTTGCACTTGTGTTAGTGTTGAAAAACCTCTTTTCGCACTTGTGTTAGTGTTGAAAAACCACTTTTCGCACTTGTGTTTGTGTTGAAAAACCACTTTTCGCACTTGTGTTAGTGTTGAAAAACCCCTTTTCGCACTTGTGTTAGTGTTGAAAAACCACCTTTCGCACTTGTGTTGGTGCAGGAAACCACTTTTGCACTTGTATTAGTGTGGTAAAAACACTTTTTGCACTTGTGATAGTGTTGAAAAACCACTTTTCGTACTTGTGTTAGTGTTGAAAAACCACTTTTCGCACTTGTGTTGGTGCAGGAAACCACTTTTGCACTTGTATTAGTGTGGAAAAAACAATTTTCGCACTTGTGTTAGTGTTGAAAAACCACTTTTCGCACTTGTGATGGTGCAGGAAACCACTTTTGCACTTGTATTAGTGTGGAAAAAACACTTTTCGCACTTGTGTTAGTGTTGGAAAACCACTTTTCGCACTTGTGTTAGTGTTGAAAACCCACTTTTCGTACTTGTGTTGGTGCAGGAAACCACTTTTTCACTTGTATTAGTGTGGAAAAACCACTTTTCGCACTTGTGTTAGTGTTGAAAAACCACTTTTCGCACTTGTGTTAGTGTTGAAAAACCACTTTTCGCACTTTTGTTGGTGCAGGACACCACTTTTGCACTTGTATTAGTGTGGAAAAAACCACTTTTTGCACTTGTGATAGTGTTGAAAAACCACTTTTCGCACTTGTGTTAGTGTTGAAAAACCACTTTTCGCACTTGTGTTAGTGTTGAAAAACCACTTTTCGTACTTGTGTTGGTGCAGGACACCACTTTTGCACTTGTATTAGTGTGGAAAAAACACATTTCGCACTTGTGTTAGTGTTGAAAAACCACTTTTCGCACTTGTGTTGTTGCAGGAAACCACTTTTGCACTTGTATTAGTGTGGTAAAAACACTTTTTGCACTTGTGATAGTGTTGAAAGACCACTTTTCGTACTTGTGTTAGTGTTGAAAAACCACTTTTCGCACTTGTTTTGGTGCAGGAAACCACTTTTGCACTTGTATTAGTGTGGAAAAAACACATTTCGCACTTGTGTTAGTGTTGAAAAACCACTTTTCGCACTTGTTTGTGTTAGTGTTGAAAAACCACTTTTCGCACTTTTCTTGGTGCAGGAAACCACTTTTGCACTTGTATTAGTGTGGAAAAAACACTTTTTGCGCTTGTGATAGTGTTGAAAAACCACTTTTCGCACTTGTGTTAGTGTTGAAAAGCCACTTTTCGCACTTGTGTTGGTGCAGGAAACCACTTTTGCACTTGTATTAGTGTGGAAAAAACCACTTTTTGCACTTGTGATAGTGTTGAAAAACCACTTTTCGCACTTGTGTTAGTGTTGAAAAACCACTTTTCGCACTTGTGTTAGTGTTGAAAAACCACATTTCGTACTTGTGTTGGTGCAGGAAACCACTTTTGCACTTGTATTAGTGTGGAAAAAACACTTTTTGCACTTGTGTTAGTGTTGAAAAACCACTTTTCGCAGCTTTTCGCACTTGTGTTGGTGCAGGAAACCACTTTTTCACTTGTATTAGTGTGGAAAAACCACTTTTCGCACTTGTGTTAGTGTTGAAAAACCACTTTTCGCACTTGTGTTAGTGTTGAAAAACCACTTTTCGCACTTTTGTTGGTGCAGGACACCACTTTTGCACTTGTATTAGTGTGGAAAAAACACTTTATGCACTTGTGATAGTGTTGAAAAACGACTTTTCGCACTTGTGTTAGTGTTGAAAAACCACTTTTCGCACTTGCGTTGGTGCAGGAAACCACTTTTGCACTTGTATTAGTGTGGAAAAAACAATTTTCGCACTTGTGTTAGTGTGGAAAAACCACTTTTCGCACTTGTGATGGTGCAGGAAACCACTTTTGCACTTGTATTAGTGTGGGAAAAACATTTTTCGCACTTGTGTTAGTGTTGAAAAACCACTTTTCGCACTTGTGTTAGTGTTGAAATACCACTTTTCGCACTTGTGTTAGTGTTGAAAAACCACTTTTCGCACTTGTGTTGGTGCAGGAAACCACTTTTGCACTTGTATTAGTGTAGAAAAAACACTTTTTGCACTTGTGTTAGTGTTGAAAAACCTCTTTTCACACTTGTGTTAGTGTTGAAAAACCACTTTTCGCACTTGTGTTGGTGCAGGAAACCACTTTTGCACTTGTATTAGTGTGGAAAAACCACTTTTTGCACTTGTGATAGTGTTGAAAAACCACTTTTCGCACTTGTGTTGGTGCAGGAAACCACTTTTGCACTTGTATTAGTGTGGTAAAAACACTTTTTGCACTTGTGATAGTGTTGAAAAACCACTTTTCGTACTTGTGTTATTGTTGAAAAACCACTTTTCGCACTTGTGTTGGTGCAGGAAACCACTTTTGCACTTGTATTAGTGTGGAAAAAACACTTTTTGCACTTCTGGTAGTGTTGAAAAACCACTTTTCGCACTTGTGTTAGTGTTGAAAAACCACTTTTCGCACTTGTGTTGGTGCAGGAAACCACTTTTGCACTTGTATTAGTGTGGAAAAAACACTTTTCGCACTTGTGTTAGTGTTAAAAAACCACTTTTCGCACTTGTGTTTGTGTTGAAAAACCACTTTTCGCACTTGTGTTGGTGCAGGAAACCACTTTTTCACTTGTATTAGTGTGGAAAAACCACTTTTCGCACTTGTGTTAGTGTTGAAAAACCACTTTTCGCACTTGTGTTAGTGTTGAAAAACCACTTTTCGCACTTTTGTTGGTGCAGGACACCACTTTTGCACTTGTATTAGTGTGGAAAAAACACATTTCGCACTTGTGTTAGTGTTGAAAAACCACTTTTCGCACTTGTGTTGGTGCAGGAAACCACTTTTGCACTTGTATTAGTGTGGTAAAAACACTTTTTGCACTTGTGATAGTGTTGAAAAACCACTTTTCGTACTTGTGTTAGTGTTGAAAAACCACTTTTCGCACTTGTGTTGGTGCAGGAAACCACTTTTGCACTTGTATTAGTGTGGAAAAAACACATTTCGCACTTGTGTTAGTGTTGAAAAACCACTTTTCGCACTTGTGTTAGTGTTGAAAAACCACTTTTCGCACTTTTCTTGGTGAAGGAAACCACTTTTGCACTTGTATTAGTGTGGAAAAAACACTTTTTGCGCTTGTGATAGTGTTGAAAAACCACTTTTCGCACTTGTGTTAGTGTTGAAAAACCACTTTTCGCACTTGTGTTGGTGCAGGAAACCACTTTTGCACTTGTATTAGTGTGGAAAAAACCACTTTTTGCACTTGTGATAGTGTTGAAAAACCACTTTTCGCACTTGTGTTAGTGTTGAAAAACCACTTTTCGCACTTGTGTTAGTGTTGAAAAACCACTTTTCGTACTTGTGTTGGTGCAGGACACCACTTTTGCACTTGTATTAGTGTGGAAAAAACACATTTCGCACTTGTGTTAGTGTTGAAAAACCACTTTTCGCACTTGTGTTGGTGCAGGAAACCACTTTTGCACTTGTATTAGTGTGGTAAAAACACTTTTTGCACTTGTGATAGTGTTGAAAAACCACTTTTCGTACTTGTGTTAGTGTTGAAAAACCACTTTTCGCACTTGTGTTGGTGCAGGAAACCACTTTTGCACTTGTATTAGTGTGGAAAAAACACATTTCGCACTTGTGTTAGTGTTGAAAAACCACTTTTCGCACTCGTTTGTGTTAGTGTTGAAAAACCACTTTTCGCACTTTTCTTGGTGCAGGAAACCACTTTTGCACTTGTATTAGTGTGGAAAAAACACTTTTTGCGCTTGTGATAGTGTTGAAAAACCACTTTTCGCACTTGTGTTAGTGTTGAAAAGCCACTTTTCGCACTTGTGTTGGTGCAGGAAACGACTTTTGCACTTGTATTAGTGTGGAAAAAACCACTTTTTGCACTTGTGATAGTGTTGAAAAACCACTTTTCGCACTTGTGTTAGTGTTGAAAAACCACTTTTCGCACTTGTGTTAGTGTTGAAAAACCACTTTTCGTACTTGTGTTGGTGCAGGAAACCACTTTTGCACTTGTATTAGTGTGGAAATAACACTTTTTGCACTTGTGTTAGTGTTGAAAAACCACTTTTCGCAGTTGTGGTAGTGTTGAAAAACCACTTTTCGCACTTGTGTTAGTGTTGAAAAACCACTTTTCGCACTTGTGTTGGTGCAGGAAACCACTTTTGCACTTGTATTAGTGTGGAAAAAACACTTTTCGCACTTGTGTTAGTGTTGAAAAACCACTTTTCGCACTTGTGTTTGTGTTGAAAAACCACTTTTCGCACTTGTGTTGGTGCAGGAAACCACTTTTTCACTTGTATTAGTATGGAAAAACCACTTTTCGCACTTGTGTTAGTGTTGAAAAACCACTTTTCGCACTTGTGTTAGTGTTGAAAAACCACTTTTCGCACTTTTGTTGGTGCAGGACACCACTTTTGCACTTGTATTAGTGTGGAAAAAACACTTTATGCACTTGTGATAGTGTTGAAAAACGACTTTTCGCACTTGTGTTAGTGTTGAAAAACCACTTTTCGCACTTGCGTTGGTGCAGGAAACCACTTTTGCACTTGTATTAGTGTGGAAAAACAACTTTTCGCACTTGTGTTAGTGTTGAAAAACCACTTTTCGCACTTGTGTTAGTGTTGAAAAACCCCTTTTCGCACTTGTGTTAGTGTTGAAAAACCACCTTTCGCACTTGTGTTGGTGCAGGAAACCACTTTTGCACTTGTATTAGTGTGGTAAAAACACTTTTTGCACTTGTGATAGTGTTGAAAAACCACTTTTCGTACTTGTGTTAGTGTTGAAAAACCACTTTTCGCACTTGTGTTGGTGCAGGAAACCACTTTTGCACTTGTATTAGTGTGGAAAAAACAATTTTCGCACTTGTGTTAGTGTTGAAAAACCACTTTTCGCACTTGTGATGGTGCAGGAAACCACTTTTGCACTTGTATTAGTGTGGGAAAAACATTTTTCGCACTTGTGTTAGTGTTGAAAAACCACTTTTCGCACTTGTGTTAGTGTTGAAATACCACTTTTCGCACTTGTGTTAGTGTTGAAAAACCACTTTTCGCACTTGTGTTGGTGCAGGAAACCACTTTTGCACTTGTATTAGTGTAGAAAAAACACTTTTTGCACTTGTGTTAGTGTTGAAAAACCTCTTTTCACACTTGTGTTAGTGTTGAAAAACCACTTTTCGCACTTGTGTTGGTGCAGGAAACCACTTTTGCACTTGTATTAGTGTGGAAAAAACCACTTTTTGCACTTGTGATAGTGTTGAAAAACCACTTTTCGCACATGTGTTAGTGTTGAAAAACCACTTTTCGCACTTGTGTTGGTGCAGGAAACCACTTTTGCACTTGTAAGAGTGTGGAAAAAACACTTTTTGCACTTGTGGTAGTGTTGAAAAACCACTTTTCGCACTTGTGTTAGTGTTGAAAAACCACTTTTCGCACTTGTGTTGGTGCAGGAAACCACTTTTGCACTTGTATTAGTGTGCAAAAAACACTTTTTGCACTTGTGTTAGTGTTGAAAAACCACTTTTCGCACTTGTGTTTGTGTTGAAAAACCACTTTTCGCACTTGTGTTGGTGCAGGAAACCACTTTTTCACTTGTATTAGTGTGGAAAAACCACTTTTCGCACTTGTGTTAGTGTTGAAAAACCACTTTTCGCACTTGTGTTAGTGTTGAAAAACCACTTTTCGCACTTTTGTTGGTGCAGGACACCACTTTTGCACTTGTATTAGTGTGGAAAAAACACATTTCGCACTTGTGTTAGTGTTGAAAAACCACTTTTCGCACTTGTGTTGGTGCAGGAAACCACTTTTGCACTTGTATTAGTGTAGTAAAAACACTTTTTGCACTTGTGATAGTGTTGAAAAACCACTTTTCGTACTTGTGTTAGTGTTGAAAAACCACTTTTCGCACTTGTGTTGGTGCAGGAAACCACTTTTGCACTTGTATTAGTGTGGAAAAAACACATTTCGCACTTGTGTTAGTGTTGAAAAACCACTTTTCGCACTTGTGTTAGTGTTGAAAAACCACTTTTCGCACTTTTATTGGTGAAGGAAACCACTTTTGCACTTGTATTAGTGTGGAAAAAACACTTTTTGCGCTTGTGATAGTGTTGAAAAACCACTTTTCGCACTTGTGTTAGTGTTGAAAAACCACTTTTCGCACTTGTGTTGGTGCAGGAAACCACTTTTGCACTTGTATTAGTGTGGAAAAAACCACTTTTTGCACTTGTGATTGTGTTGAAAAACCACTTTTCGCACTTGTGTTAGTGTTGAAAAACCACTTTTCGCACTTGTGTTAGTGTTGAAAAACCACTTTTCGTACTTGTGTTGGTGCAGGACACCACTTTTGCACTTGTATTAGTGTGGAAAAAACACATTTCGCACTTGTGTTAGTGTTGAAAAACCACTTTTCGCACTTGTGTTGGTGCAGGAAACCACTTTTGCACTTGTATTAGTGTGGTAAAAACACTTTTTGCACTTGTGATAGTGTTGAAAAACCACTTTTCGTACTTGTGTTAGTGTTGAAAAACCACTTTTCGCACTTGTGTTGGTGCAGGAAACCACTTTTGCACTTGTATTTGTGTGGAAAAAACACATTTCGCACTTGTGTTAGTGTTGAAAAACCACTTTTCGCACTTGTTTGTGTTAGTGTTGAAAAACCACTTTTCGCACTTTTCTTGGTGCAGGAAACCACTTTTGCACTTGTATTAGTGTGGAAAAAACACTTTTTGCGCTTGTGATAGTGTTGAAAAACCACTTTTCGCACTTGTGTTAGTGTTGAAAAGCCACTTTTCGCACTTGTGTTGGTGCAGGAAACCACTTTTGCACTTGTATTAGTGTGGAAAAAACCACTTTTTGCACTTGTGATAGTGTTGAAAAACCAATTTTCGCACTTGTGTTAGTGTTGAAAAACCACTTTTCGCACTTGTGTTAGTGTTGAAAAACCACTTTTCGTACTTGTGTTGGTGCAGGAAACCACTTTTGCACTTGTATTAGTGTGGAAATAACACTTTTTGCACTTGTGTTAGTGTTGAAAAACCACTTTTCGCAGTTGTGGTAGTGTTGAAAAACCACTTTTCGCACTTGTGTTAGTGTTGAAAAACCACTTTTCGCACTTGTGTTGGTGCAGGAAACCACTTTTGCACTTGTATTAGTGTGGAAAAAACACTTTTCGCACTTGTGTTAGTGTTGAAAAACCACTTTTCGCACTTGTGTTTGTGTTGAAAAACCACTTTTCGCACTTGTGTTGGTGCAGGAAACCACTTTTTCACTTGTATTAGTGTGGAAAAACCACTTTTCGCACTTGTGTTAGTGTTGAAAAACCACTTTTCGCACTTGTGTTAGTGTTGAAAAACCACTTTTCGCACTTTTGTTGGTGCAGGACACCACTTTTGCACTTGTATTAGTGTGGAAAAAACACTTTATGCACTTGTGATAGTGTTGAAAAACGACTTTTCGCACTTGTGTTAGTGTTGAAAAACCACTTTTCGCACTTGCGTTGGTGCAGGAAACCACTTTTGCACTTGTATTAGTGTGGAAAAACAACTTTTCGCACTTGTGTTAGTGTTGAAAAACCACTTTTCGCACTTGTGTTAGTGTTGAAAAACCCCTTTTCGCACTTGTGTTAGTGTTGAAAAACCACCTTTCGCACTTGTGTTGGTGCAGGAAACCACTTTTGCACTTGTATTAGTGTGGTAAAAACACTTTTTGCACTTGTGATAGTGTTGAAAAACCACTTTTCGTACTTGTGTTAGTGTTGAAAAACCACTTTTCGCACTTGTGTTGGTGCAGGAAACCACTTTTGCACTTGTATTAGTGTGGAAAAAACAATTTTCGCACTTGTGTTAGTGTTGAAAAACCACTTTTCGCACTTGTGATGGTGCAGGAAACCACTTTTGCACTTGTATTAGTGTGGGAAAAACATTTTTCGCACTTGTGTTAGTGTTGAAAAACCACTTTTCGCACTTGTGTTAGTGTTGAAATACCACTTTTCGCACTTGTGTTAGTGTTGAAAAACCACTTTTCGCACTTGTGTTGGTGCAGGAAACCACTTTTGCACTTGTATTAGTGTAGAAAAAACACTTTTTGCACTTGTGTTAGTGTTGAAAAACCTCTTTTCACACTTGTGTTAGTGTTGAAAAACCACTTTTCGCACTTGTGTTGGTGCAGGAAACCACTTTTGCACTTGTATTAGTGTGGAAAAAACCACTTTTTGCACTTGTGATAGTGTTGAAAAACCACTTTTCGCACATGTGTTAGTGTTGAAAAACCACTTTTCGCACTTGTGTTGGTGCAGGAAACCACTTTTGCACTTGTAAGAGTGTGGAAAAAACACTTTTTGCACTTGTGGTAGTGTTGAAAAACCACTTTTCGCACTTGTGTTAGTGTTGAAAAACCACTTTTCGCACTTGTGTTGGTGCAGGAAACCACTTTTGCACTTGTATTAGTGTGGAAAAAACACTTTTCGCACTTGTGTTAGTGTTGAAAAACCACTTTTCGCACTTGTGTTTGTGTTGAAAAACCACTTTTCGCACTTGTGTTGGTGCAGGAAACCACTTTTTCACTTGTATTAGTGTGGAAAAACCACTTTTCGCACTTGTGTTAGTGTTGAAAAACCACTTTTCGCACTTGTGTTAGTGTTGAAAAACCACTTTTCGCACTTTTGTTGGTGCAGGACACCACTTTTGCACTTGTATTAGTGTGGAAAAAACACATTTCGCACTTGTGTTAGTGTTGAAAAACCACTTTTCGCACTTGTGTTGGTGCAGGAAACCACTTTTGCACTTGTATTAGTGTGGTAAAAACACTTTTTGCACTTGTGATAGTGTTGAAAAACCACTTTTCGTACTTGTGTTAGTGTTGAAAAACCACTTTTCGCACTTGTGTTGGTGCAGGAAACCACTTTTGCACTTGTATTAGTGTGGAAAAAACACATTTCGCACTTGTGTTAGTGTTGAAAAACCACTTTTCGCACTTGTGTTAGTGTTGAAAAACCACTTTTCGCACTTTTCTTGGTGAAGGAAACCACTTTTGCACTTGTATTAGTGTGGAAAAAACACTTTTTGCGCTTGTGATAGTGTTGAAAAACCACTTTTCGCACTTGTGTTAGTGTTGAAAAACCACTTTTCGCACTTGTGTTGGTGCAGGAAACCACTTTTGCACTTGTATTAGTGTGGAAAAAACCACTTTTTGCACTTGTGATAGTGTTGAAAAACCACTTTTCGCACTTGTGTTAGTGTTGAAAAACCACTTTTCGCACTTGTGTTAGTGTTGAAAAACCACTTTTCGTACTTGTGTTGGTGCAGGACACCACTTTTGCACTTGTATTAGTGTGGAAAAAACACATTTCGCACTTGTGTTAGTGTTGAAAAACCACTTTTCGCACTTGTGTTGGTGCAGGAAACCACTTTTGCACTTGTATTAGTGTGGTAAAAACACTTTTTGCACTTGTGATAGTGTTGAAAAACCACTTTTCGTACTTGTGTTAGTGTTGAAAAACCACTTTTCGCACTTGTGTTGGTGCAGGAAACCACTTTTGCACTTGTATTAGTGTGGAAAAAACACATTTCGCACTTGTGTTAGTGTTGAAAAACCACTTTTCGCACTTGTTTGTGTTAGTGTTGAAAAACCACTTTTCGCACTTTTCTTGGTGCAGGAAACCACTTTTGCACTTGTATTAGTGTGGAAAAAACACTTTTTGCGCTTGTGATAGTGTTGAAAAACCACTTTTCGCACTTGTGTTAGTGTCGAAAAGCCACTTTTCGCACTTGTGTTGGTGCAGGAAACCACTTTTGCACTTGTATTAGTGTGGAAAAAACCACTTTTTGCACTTGTGATAGTGTTGAAAAACCACTTTTCGCACTTGTGTTAGTGTTGAAAAACCACTTTTCGCACTTGTGTTAGTGTTGAAAAACCACTTTTCGTACTTGTGTTGGTGCAGGAAACCACTTTTGCACTTGTATTAGTGTGGAAATAACACTTTTTGCACTTGTGTTAGTGTTGAAAAACCACTTTTCGCAGTTGTGGTAGTGTTGAAAAACCACTTTTCGCACTTGTGTTAGTGTTGAAAAACCACTTTTCGCACTTGTGTTGGTGCAGGAAACCACTTTTGCACTTGTATTAGTGTGGAAAAAACACTTTTCGCACTTGTGTTAGTGTTGAAAAACCACTTTTCGCACTTGTGTTTGTGTTGAAAAACCACTTTTCGCACTTGTGTTGGTGCAGGAAACCACTTTTTCACTTGTATTAGTGTGGAAAAACCACTTTTCGCACTTGTGTTAGTGTTGAAAAACCACTTTTCGCACTTGTGTTAGTGTTGAAAAACCACTTTTCGCACTTTTGTTGGTGCAGGACACCACTTTTGCACTTGTATTAGTGTGGAAAAAACACTTTATGCACTTGTGATAGTGTTGAAAAACGACTTTTCGCACTTGTGTTAGTGTTGAAAAACCACTTTTCGCACTTGCGTTGGTGCAGGAAACCACTTTTGCACTTGTATTAGTGTGGAAAAACAACTTTTCGCACTTGTGTTAGTGTTGAAAAACCACTTTTCGCACTTGTGTTAGTGTTGAAAAACCCCTTTTCGCACTTGTGTTAGTGTTGAAAAACCACCTTTCGCACTTGTGTTGGTGCAGGAAACCACTTTTGCACTTGTATTAGTGTGGTAAAAACACTTTTTGCACTTGTGATAGTGTTGAAAAACCACTTTTCGTACTTGTGTTAGTGTTGAAAAACCACTTTTCGCACTTGTGTTGGTGCAGGAAACCACTTTTGCACTTGTATTAGTGTGGAAAAAACAATTTTCGCACTTGTGTTAGTGTTGAAAAACCACTTTTCGCACTTGTGATGGTGCAGGAAACCACTTTTGCACTTGTATTAGTGTGGGAAAAACATTTTTCGCACTTGTGTTAGTGTTGAAAAACCACTTTTCGCACTTGTGTTAGTGTTGAAAAACCACTTTTCGCACTTGTGGTAGTGTTGAAAAACCACTTTTCGCACTTGTGTTAGTGTTGAAAAACCACTTTTCGCACTTGTGTTGGTGCAGGAAACCACTTTTGCACTTGTATTAGAGTGGAAAAAACACTTTTCGCACTTGTGTTAGTGTTGAAAAACCACTTTTCGCACTTGTGTTTGTGTTGAAAAACCACTTTTCGCACTTGTGTTGGTGCAGGAAACCACTTTTTCACTTGTATTAGTGTGGAAAAACCACTTTTCGCACTTGTGTTAGTGTTGAAAAACCACTTTTCGCACTTGGGTAGTGTTGAAAAACCACTTTTCGCACTTTTGTTGGTGCAGGACACCACTTTTGCACTTGTATTAGTGTGGAAAAAACACTTTATGCACTTGTGATAGTGTTGAAAAACCACTTTTCGCACTTGTGTTAGTGTTGAAAAACCACTTTTCGCACTTGTGTTGGTGCAGGAAACCACTTTTGCACTTGTATTAGTGTGGAAAAACCACTTTTCGCACTTGTGTTTGTGTTGAAAAACCACTTTTCGCACTTGTGTTAGTGTTGAAAAACCACTTTTCGCACTTGTGTTAGTGTTGAAAAACCACTTTTCGCACTTGTGATGGTGCAGGAAACCACTTTTGCACTTGTGTTAGTGTGGAAAAAACACTTTTCGCACTTGTGTTAGTGTTGAAAAACCACTTTTCGCACTTGTGTTGGTGCAGGAAACCACTTTTGCACTTGTATTAGTGTGGAAAAAACACTTTTTGCACTTGTGTTAGTGTTGAAAAACCTCTTTTCGCACTTGTGTTAGTGTTGAAAAACCACTTTTCGCACTTGTGTTTGTGTTGAAAAACCACTTTTCGCACTTGTGTTAGTGTTGAAAAACCCCTTTTCGCACTTGTGTTAGTGCTGAAAAACCACCTTTCGCACTTGTGTTGGTGCAGGAAACCACTTTTGCACTTGTATTAGTGTGGTAAAAACACTTTTTGCACTTGTGATAATGTTGAAAAACCACTTTTCGTACTTGTGTTAGTGTTGAAAAACCACTTTTCGCACTTGTGTTGGTGCAGGAAACCACTTTTGCACTTGTATTAGTGTGGAAAAAACAATTTTCGCACTTGTGTTAGTGTTGAAAAACCACTTTTCGCACTTGTGATGGTGCAGGAAACCACTTTTGCACTTGTATTAGTGTGGAAAAAACACATTTCGCACTTGTGTTAGTGTTGAAAAACCACTTTTCGCACTTGTGTTGGTGCAGGAAACCACTTTTGCACTTGTATTAGTGTGGTAAAAACACTTTTTGCACTTGTGATAGTGTTGAAAAACCACTTTTCGTACTTGTGTTATTGTTGAAAAACCACTTTTCGCACTTGTGTTGGTGCAGGAAACCACTTTTGCACTTGTATTAGTGTGGAAAAAACACTTTTCGCACTTGTGGTAGTGTTGAAAAACCACTTTTCGCACTTGTGTTAGTGTTGAAAAACCACTTTTCGCACTTGTGTTGGTGCAGGAAACCACTTTTGCACTTGTATTAGTGTGGAAAAAACACTTTTCGCACTTGTGTTAGTGTTGAAAAACCACTTTTCGCACTTGTGTTTGTGTTGAAAAACCACTTTTCGCACTTGTGTTGGTGCAGGAAACCACTTTTTCACTTGTATTAGTGTGGAAAAACCACTTTTCGCACTTGTGTTAGTGTTGAAAAACCACTTTTCGCACTTGTGTTAGTGTTGAAAAACCACTTTTCGCACTTTTGTTGGTGCAGGACACCACTTTTGCACTTGTATTAGTGTGGAAAAAACACATTTCGCACTTGTGTTAGTGTTGAAAAACCACTTTTCGCACTTGTGTTGGTGCAGGAAACCACTTTTGCACTTGTATTAGTGTGGTAAAAACACTTTTTGCACTTGTGATAGTGTTGAAAAACCACTTTTCGTACTTGTGTTAGTGTTGAAAAACCACTTTTCGCACTTGTGTTAGTGCAGGAAACCACTTTTGCACTTGTATTAGTGTGGAAAAAACACATTTCGCACTTGTGTTAGTGTTGAAAAACCACTTTTCGCACTTGTGTTAGTGTTGAAAAACCACTTTTCGCACTTTTCTTGGTGAAGGAAACCACTTTTGCACTTGTATTAGTGTGGAAAAAACACTTTTTGCGCTTGTGATAGTGTTGAAAAACCACTTTTCGCACTTGTGTTAGTGTTGAAAAACCACTTTTCGCACTTGTGTTGGTGCAGGAAACCACTTTTGCACTTGTATTAGTGTGGAAAAAACCACTTTTTGCACTTGTGATAGTGTTGAAAAACCACTTTTCGCACTTGTGTTAGTGTTGAAAAACCACTTTTCGCACTTGTGTTAGTGTTGAAAAACCACTTTTCGTACTTGTGTTGGTGCAGGAAACCACTTTTGCACTTGTATTAGTGTGGAAAAAACACTTTTTGCACTTGTGTTAGTGTTGAAAAACCACTTTTCGCAGTTGTGGTAGTGTTGAAAAATGTACTTTTCGCACTTGTGTTAGTGTTGAAAAACCACTTTTCGCACTTGTGTTGGTGCAGGAAACCACTTTTGCACTTGTATTAGTGTGGAAAAAACACTTTTCGCACTTGTGTTAGTGTTGAAAAACCACTTTTCGCACTTGTGTTTGTGTTGAAAAACCACTTTTCGCACTTGTGTTGGTGCAGGAAACCACTTTTTCACTTGTATTAGTGTGGAAAAACCACTTTTCGCACTTGTGTTAGTGTTGAAAAACCACTTTTCGCACTTGTGTTAGTGTTGAAAAACCACTTTTCGCACTTTTGTTGGTGCAGGACACCACTTTTGCACTTGTATTAGTGTGGAAAAAACACTTTATGCACTTGTGATAGTGTTGAAAAACGACTTTTCGCACTTGTGTTAGTGTTGAAAAACCACTTTTCGCACTTGCGTTGGTGCAGGAAACCACTTTTGCACTTGTATTAGTGTGGAAAAACAACTTTTCGCACTTGTGTTAGTGTTGAAAAACCACTTTTCGCACTTGTGTTAGTGTTGAAAAACCACTTTTCGCACTTGTGTTAGTGTTGAAAAACCCCTTTTCGCACTTGTGTTAGTGTTGAAAAACCACCTTTCGCACTAGTGTTGGTGCAGGAAACCACTTTTGCACTTGTATTAGTGTGGCAAAAACACTTTTTGCACTTGTGATAGTGTTGAAAAACCACTTTTCGTACTTGTGTTAGTGTTGAAAAATGTACTTTTCGCACTTGTGTTGGTGAAGGAAACCACTTTTGCACTTGTATTAGTGTGGAAAAAACAATTTTCGCACTTGTGTTAGTGTTGAAAAACCACTTTTCGCACTTGTGATGGTGCAGGAAACCACTTTTGCACTTGTATTAGTGTGGAAAAAACACTTTTCGCACTTGTGTTAGTGTTGAAAAACCACTTTTCGCACTTGTGTTAGTGTTGAAATACCACTTTTCGCACTTGTGTTAGTGTTGAAAAACCACTTTTCGCACTTGTGTTGGTGCAGGAAACCACTTTTGCACTTGTATTAGTGTAGAAAAAACACTTTTTGCACTTGTGTTAGTGTTGAAAAACCCTCTTTTCACACTTGTGTTAGTGTTGAAAAGCCACTTTTCGCACTTGTGTTGGTGCAGGAAACCACTTTTGCACTTGTATTAGTGTGGAAAAACCACTTTTTGCACTTGTGATAGTGTTGAAAAACCACTTTTCGCACATGTGTTAGTGTTGAAAAACCACTCTTCGCACTTGTGTTGGTGCAGGAAACCACTTTTGCACTTGTATTAGTGTGGAAAAAACACTTTTTGCACTTGTGTTAGTGTTGAAAAACCACTTTTCGCACTTGTGGTAGTGTTGAAAAACCACTTTTCGCACTTGTGTTAGTGTTGAAAAACCACTTTTCGCACTTGTGTTGGTGCAGGAAACCACTTTTGCACTTCTATTAGAGTGGAAAAAACACTTTTCGCACTTGTGTTAGTGTTGAAAAACCACTTTTCGCACTTGTGTTTGTGTTGAAAAACCACTTTTCGCACTTGTGTTGGTGCAGGAAACCACTTTTTCACTTGTATTAGTGTGGAAAAACCACTTTTCGCACTTGTGTTAGTGTTGAAAAACCACTTTTGCACTTGTGTTAGTGTTGAAAAACCACTTTTCGCACTTTTGTTGGTGCAGGACACCACTTTTGCACTTGTATTAGTGTGGAAAAAACACTTTATGCACTTGTGATAGTGTTGAAAAACCACTTTTCGCACTTGTGTTAGTGTTGAAAAACCACTTTTCGCACTTGTGTTGGTGCAGGAAACCACTTTTGCACTTGTATTAGTGTGGAAAAACCACTTTTCGCACTTGTGTTTGTGTTGAAAAACCACTTTTCGCACTTGTGTTAGTGTTGAAAAACCACTTTTCGCACTTGTGTTAGTGTTGAAAAACCACTTTTCGCACTTGTGATGGTGCAGGAAACCACTTTTGCACTTGTATTAGTGTGGAAAAAACACTTTTCGCACTTGTGTTAGTGTTGAAAAACCACTTTTCGCACTTGTGTTAGTGTTGAAAAAACACTTTTCGCACTTGTGTTAGTGTTGAAAAACCACTTTTCGCACTTGTGTTAGTGTTGAAAAAACACTTTTCGCACTTGTGTTAGTGTTGAAAAACCACTTTTCGCACTTGTGTTGTTGCAGGAAACCACTTTTGCACTTGTATTAGTGTGGAAAAAACACTTTTTGCACTTGTGTTAGTGTTGAAAAACCACTTTTCGCACTTGTGTTGGTGCAGGAAACCACTTTTGCACTTGTATTAGTGTGGAAAAAACCACTTTTTGCACTTGTGATAGTGTTGAAAAACCACTTTTCGCACTTGTGTTAGTGTTGAAAAACCACTTTTCGCACTTGTGTTAGTGTTGAAAAACCACTTTTCGTACTTGTGTTGGTGCAGGAAACCACTTTTGCACTTGTATTAGTGTGGAAAAAACACTTTTTGCACTTGTGTTAGTGTTGAAAAACCACTTTTCAAACTTGTGGTAGTGTTGAAAAACCACTTTTCGCACTTGTGTTAGTGTTGAAAAACCACTTTTCGCACTTGTGTTGGTGCAGGAAACCACTTTTGCACTTGTATTAGTGTGGAAAAAACACTTTTCGCACTTGTGTTAGTGTTGAAAAACCACTTTTCGCACTTGTGTTTGTGTTGAAAAACCACTTTTCGCACTTGTGTTGGTGCAGGAAACCACTTTTTCACTTGTATTAGTGTGGAAAAACCACTTTTCGCACTTGTGTTAGTGTTGAAAAACCACTTTTCGCACTTGTGTTAGTGTTGAAAAACCACTTTTCGCACTTTTGTTGGTGCAGGACACCACTTTTGCACTTGTATTAGTGTGGAAAAAACACATTTCGCACTTGTGTTAGTGTTGAAAAACCACTTTTCGCACTTGTGTTGGTGCAGGAAACCACTTTTGCACTTGTATTAGTGTGGTAAAAACACTTTTTGCACTTGTGATAGTGTTGAAAAACCACTTTTCGTACTTGTGTTAGTGTTGAAAAACCACTTTTCGCACTTGTGTTGGTGCAGGAAACCACTTTTGCACTTGTATTAGTGTGGAAAAAACACATTTCGCACTTGTGTTAGTGTTGAAAAACCACTTTTCGCACTTGTGTTAGTGTTGAAAAACCACTTTTCGCACTTTTCTTGGTGCAGGAAACCACTTTTGCACTTGTATTAGTGTGGAAAAAACACTTTTTGCGCTTGTGATAGTGTTGAAAAACCACTTTTCGCACTTGTGTTAGTGTTGAAAAGCCACTTTTCGCACTTGTGTTGGTGCAGGAAACCACTTTTGCACTTGTATTAGTGTCAAAAAAACCACTTTTTGCACTTGTGATAGTGTTGAAAAACCACTTTTCGCACTAGTGTTAGTGTTGAAAAACCACTTTTCGCACTTGTGTTAGTGTTGAAAAACCACTTTTCGTACTTGTGTTGGTGCAGGAAACCACTTTTGCACTTGTATTAGTGTGGAAAAAACACTTTTTGCACTTGTGTTAGTGTTGAAAAACCACTTTTCGCAGTTGTGGTAGTGTTGAAAAACCACTTTTCGCACTTGTGTTAGTGTTGAAAAACCACTTTTCGCACTTGTGTTGGTGCAGGAAACCACTTTTGCACTTGTATTAGTGTGGAAAAAACACTTTTCGCACTTGTGTTAGTGTTGAAAAACCACTTTTCGCACTTGTGTTTGTGTTGAAAAACCACTTTTCGCACTTGTGTTGGTGCAGGAAACCACTTTTTCACTTGTATTAGTGTGGAAAAACCACTTTTCGCACTTGTGTTAGTGTTGAAAAACCACTTTTCGCACTTGTGTTAGTGTTGAAAAACCACTTTTCGCACTTTTGTTGGTGCAGGACACCACTTTTGCACTTGTATTAGTGTGGAAAAAACACTTTATGCACTTGTGATAGTGTTGAAAAACGACTTTTCGCACTTGTGTTAGTGTTGAAAAACCACTTTTCGCACTTGCGTTGGTGCAGGAAACCACTTTTGCACTTGTATTAGTGTGGAAAAACAACTTTTCGCACTTGTGTTAGTGTTGAAAAACCACTTTTCGCACTTGTGTTAGTGTTGAAAAACCACTTTTCGCACTTTTGTTGGTGCAGGACACCACTTTTGCACTTGTATTAGTGTGGAAAAAACACTTTATGCACTTGTGATAGTGTTGAAAAACGACTTTTCGCACTTGTGTTAGTGTTGAAAAACCACTTTTCGCACTTGTGATGGTGCAGGAAACCACTTTTGCACTTGTATTAGTGTGGAAAAAACACTTTTCGCACTTGTGTTAGTGTTGAAAAACCACTTTTCGCACTTGTGTTAGTGTTGAAAAAACACTTTTCGCACTTGTGTTAGTGTTGAAAAACCACTTTTCGCACTTGTGTTGGTGCAGGAAAACACTTTTGCACTTGTATTAGTGTGGAAAAAACACTTTTTGCACTTGTGTTAGTGTTGAAAAACCACTTTTCGCACTTGTGTTGGTGCAGGAAACCACTTTTGCACTTGTATTAGTGTGGAAAAAACCACTTTTTGCACTTGTGATAGTGTTGAAAAACCACTTTTCGCACTTGTGTTAGTGTTGAAAAACCACTTTTCGCACTTGTGTTAGTGTTGAAAAACCACTTTTCGTACTTGTGTTGGTGCAGGAAACCACTTTTGCACTTGTATTAGTGTGGAAAAAACACTTTTTGCACTTGTGTTAGTGTTGAAAAACGACTTTTCGCACTTGTGGTAGTGTTGAAAAACCACTTTTCGCACTTGTGTTAGTGTTGAAAAACCACTTTTCGCACTTGTGTTGGTGCAGGAAACCACTTTTGCACTTGTATTAGTGTGGAAAAAACACTTTTCGCACTTGTGTTAGTGTTGAAAAACCACTTTTCGCACTTGTGTTTGTGTTGAAAAACCACTTTTCGCACTTGTGTTGGTGCAGGAAACCACTTTTTCACTTGTATTAGTGTGGAAAACCACTTTTCGCACTTGTGTTAGTGTTGAAAAACCACTTTTCGCACTTGTGTTAGTGTTGAAAAACCACTTTTCGCACTTTTGTTGGTGCAGGACACCACTTTTGCACTTGTATTAGTGTGGAAAAAACACATTTCGCACTTGTGTTAGTGTTGAAAAACCACTTTTCGCACTTGTGTTGGTGCAGGAAACCACTTTTGCACTTGTATTAGTGTGGAAAAAACACTTTTTGCGCTTGTGATAGTGTTGAAAAACCACTTTTCACACTTGTGTTAGTGTTGAAAAACCACTTTTCGCACTTGTGTTGGTGCAGGAAACCACTTTTGCACTTGTATTAGTGTGGAAAAAACCACTTTTTGCACTTGTGTTAATGTTGAAAAACCACTTTTCGCAGTTGTGGTAGTGTTGAAAAACCACTTTTCGCACTTGTGTTAGTGTTGAAAAACCACTTTTCGCCCTTGTGTTGGTGCAGGAAACCACTTTTGCACTTGTATTAGTGTGGAAAAAACACTTTTTGCACTTGTGTTAGTGTTGAAAAACCACTTTTCGCACTTGTGTTAGTGTTGAAAAAACACTTTTCGCACTTGTGTTAGTGTTGAAAAACCACTTTTCGCACTTGTGTTGGTGCAGGAAACCACTTTTGCACTTGTATTAGTGTGGAAAAAACACTTTTTGCACTTGTGTTAGTGTTGAAAAACCTCTTTTCGCACTTGTGTTAGTGTTGAAAAACCACTTTTCGCACTTGCGTTAGTGTTGAAAAACCACCTTTCGCACTTGTGTTGGTGCAGGAAACCACTTTTGCACTTGTATTAGTGTGGTAAAAACACTTTTTGCACTTGCGATAGTGTTGAAAAACCACTTTTCGTACTTGTGTTAGTGTTGAAAAACCACTTTTCGCACTTGTGTTGGTGCAGGAAACCACTTTTGCACTTGTATTAGTGTGGAAAAAACAATTTTCGCACTTGTGTTGGTGTTGAAAAACCACTTTTCGCACTTGTATTAGTGTGGAAAAAACACTTTTCGCACTTGTGTTAGTGCTGAAAAACCACTTTTCGCACTTGTGTTAGTGTTGAAATACCACTTTTCGCACTTGTGTTAGTGTTGAAAAACCACTTTTCGCACTTGTGTTGGTGCAGGAAACCACTTTTGCACTTGTATTAGTGTAGAAAAAACACTTTTTGCACTTGTGTTAGTGTTGAAAAACCTCTTTTCACACTTGTGTTAGTGTTGAAAAACCACTTTTCGCACTTGTGTTGGTGCAGGAAACCACTTTTGCACTTGTATTAGTGTGGAAAAACCACTTTTTGCACTTGTGATAGTGTTGAAAAACCACTTTTCGCACATGTGTTAGTGTTGAAAAACCACTTTTCGCACTTGTGTTGGTGCAGGAAACCACTTTTGCACTTGTATTAGTGTGGAAAAAACACTTTTTGCACTTGTGTTAGTGTTGAAAAACCACTTTTCGCACTTGTGGTAGTGTTGAAAAACCACTTTTCGCACTTGTGTTAGTGTTGAAAAACCACTTTTCGCATTTGTGTTGGTGCAGGAAACCACTTTTGCACTTGTATTAGAGTGGAAAAAACACTTTTCGCACTTGTGTTAGTGTTGAAAAACCACTTTTCGCACTTGTGTTAGTGTTGAAAAACCACTTTTCGCACATGTGTTAGTGTTGAAAAACCACTTTTCGCACTTTTGTTGGTGCAGGACACCACTTTTGCACTTGTATTAATGTGGAAAAAACACTTTATGCACTTGTGATAGTGTTGAAAAACCACTTTTCGCACTTGTGTTAGTGTTGAAAAACCACTTTTCGCACTTGTGTTGGTGCAGGAAACCACTTTTGCACTTGTATTAGTGTGGAAAAACCACTTTTCGCACTTGTGTTTGTGTTGAAAAACCACTTTTCGCAATTGTGTTAGTGTTGAAAAACCACTTTTCGCACTTGTGTTGGTGCAGGAAACCACTTTTGCACTTGTATTAGTGTGGAAAAACCACTTTTCGCACTTGTGTTAGTGTTGAAAAACCACTTTTCGCACTTGTGTTGGTGCAGGAAACCACTTTTGCACTTGTATTAGTGTGGAAAAACCACTTTTCGCACTTGTGTTTGTGTTGAAAAACCACTTTTCGCACTTGTGTTAGTGTTGAAAAACCACTTTTCGCACTTGTGTTAGTGTTGAAAAACCACTTTTCGCACTTGTGATGGTGCAGGAAACCACTTTTGCACTTGTATTAGTGTGGAAAAAACACTTTTCGCACTTGTGTTAGTGTTGAAAAACCACTTTTCACACTTGTGTTAGTGTTGAAAAAACACTTTTCGCACTTGTGTTAGTGTTGAAAAACCACTTTTCGCACTTGTGTTAGTGTTGAAAAAACACTTTTCGCACTTGTGTTAGTGTTGAAAAACCACTTTTCGCACTTGTGTTGTTGCAGGAAACCACTTTTGCACTTGTATTAGTGTGGAAAAAACACTTTTTGCACTTGTGTTAGTGTTGAAAAACCACTTTTCGCACTTGTGTTGGTGCAGGAAACCACTTTTGCACTTGTATTAGTGTGGAAAAAACCACTTTTTGCACTTGTGATAGTGTTGAAAAACCACTTTTCGCACTTGTGTTAGTGTTGAAAAACCACTTTTCGCACTTGTGTTAGTGTTGAAAAACCACTTTTCGTACATGTGTTGGTGCAGGAAACCATTTTTGCACTTGTATTAGTGTGGAAAAAACACTTTTTGCACTTGTGTTAGTGTTGAAAAACCACTTTTCGCACTTGTGGTAGTGTTGAAAAACCACTTTTCGCACTTGTGTTAGTGTTGAAAAACCACTTTTCGCACTTGTGTTGGTGCAGGAAACCACTTTTGCACTTGTATTAGTGTGGAAAAAACACTTTTCGCACTTGTGTTAGTGTTGAAAAACCACTTTTCGCACTTGTGTTTGTGTTGAAAAACCACTTTTCGCACTTGTGTTGGTGCAGGAAACCACTTTTTCACTTGTATTAGTGTGGAAAAACCACTTTTCGCACTTGTGTTAGTGTTGAAAAACCACTTTTCGCACTTGTGTTAGTGTTGAAAAACCACTTTTCGCACTTTTGTTGGTGCAGGACACCACTTTTGCACTTGTATTAGTGTGGAAAAAACACATTTCGCACTTGTGTTAGTGTTGAAAAACCACTTTTCGCACTTGTGTTGGTGCAGGAAACCACTTTTGCACTTGTATTAGTGTGGTAAAAACACTTTTTGCACTTGTGATAGTGTTGAAAAACCACTTTTCGTACTTGTGTTAGTGTTGAAAAACCACTTTTCGCACTTGTGTTGGTGCAGGAAACCACTTTTGCACTTGTATTAGTGTGGAAAAAACACATTTCGCACTTGTGTTAGTGTTGAAAAACCACTTTTCGCACTTGTGTTAGTGTTGAAAAACCACTTTTCGCACTTTTCTTGGTGCAGGAAACCACTTTTGCACTTGTATTAGTGTGGAAAAAACACTTTTTGCGCTTGTGATAGTGTTGAAAAACCACTTTTCGCACTTGTGTTAGTGTTGAAAAGCCACTTTTCGCACTTGTGTTGGTGCAGGAAACCACTTTTGCACTTGTATTAGTGTCAAAAAAACCACTTTTTGCACTTGTGATAGTGTTGAAAAACCACTTTTCGCACTTGTGTTAGTGTTGAAAAACCACTTTTCGCACTTGTGTTAGTGTTGAAAAACCACTTTTCGTACTTGTGTTGGTGCAGGAAACCACTTTTGCACTTGTATTAGTGTGGAAAAAACACTTTTTGCACTTGTGTTAGTGTTGAAAAACCACTTTTCGCAGTTGTGGTAGTGTTGAAAAACCACTTTTCGCACTTGTGTTAGTGTTGAAAAACCACTTTTCGCACTTGTGTTGGTGCAGGAAACCACTTTTGCACTTGTATTAGTGTGGAAAAAACACTTTTCGCACTTGTGTTAGTGTTGAAAAACCACTTTTCGCACTTGTGTTTGTGTTGAAAAACCACTTTTCGCACTTGTGTTGGTGCAGGAAACCACTTTTTCACTTGTATTAGTGTGGAAAAACCACTTTTCGCACTTGTGTTAGTGTTGAAAAACCACTTTTCGCACTTGTGTTAGTGTTGAAAAACCACTTTTCGCACTTTTGTTGGTGCAGGACACCACTTTTGCACTTGTATTAGTGTGGAAAAAACACTTTATGCACTTGTGATAGTGTTGAAAAACGACTTTTCGCACTTGTGTTAGTGTTGAAAAACCACTTTTCGCACTTGCGTTGGTGCAGGAAACCACTTTTGCACTTGTATTAGTGTGGAAAAACAACTTTTCGCACTTGTGTTAGTGTTGAAAAACCACTTTTCGCACTTGTGTTAGTGTTGAAAAACCACTTTTCGCACTTTTGTTGGTGCAGGACACCACTTTTGCACTTGTATTAGTGTGGAAAAAACACTTTATGCACTTGTGATAGTGTTGAAAAACGACTTTTCGCACTTGTGTTAGTGTTGAAAAACCACTTTTCGCACTTGTGATGGTGCAGGAAACCACTTTTGCACTTGTATTAGTGTGGAAAAAACACTTTTCGCACTTGTGTTAGTGTTGAAAAACCACTTTTCGCACTTGTGTTAGTGTTGAAAAAACACTTTTCGCACTTGTGTTAGTGTTGAAAAACCACTTTTCGCACTTGTGTTGGTGCAGGAAACCACTTTTGCACTTGTATTAGTGTGGAAAAAACACTTTTTGCACTTGTGTTAGTGTTGAAAAACCACTTTTCGCACTTGTGTTGGTGCAGGAAACCACTTTTGCACTTGTATTAGTGTGGAAAAAACCACTTTTTGCACTTGTGATAGTGTTGAAAAACCACTTTTCGCACTTGTGTTAGTGTTGAAAAACCACTTTTCGCACCTGTGTTAGTGTTGAAAAACCACTTTTCGTACTTGTGTTGGTGCAGGAAACCACTTTTGCACTTGTATTAGTGTGGAAAAAACACTTTTTGCACTTGTGTTAGTGTTGAAAAACGACTTTTCGCACTTGTGGTAGTGTTGAAAAACCACTTTTCGCACTTGTGTTAGTGTTGAAAAACCACTTTTCGCACTTGTGTTGGTGCAGGAAACCACTTTTGCACTTGTATTAGTGTGGAAAAAACACTTTTCGCACTTGTGTTAGTGTTGAAAAACCACTTTTCGCACTTGTGTTTGTGTTGAAAAACCACTTTTCGCACTTGTGTTGGTGCAGGAAACCACTTTTTCACTTGTATTAGTGTGGAAAACCACTTTTCGCACTTGTGTTAGTGTTGAAAAACCACTTTTCGCACTTGTGTTAGTATTGAAAAACCACTTTTCGCACTTTTGTTGGTGCAGGACACCACTTTTGCACTTGTATTAGTGTGGAAAAAACACATTTCGCACTTGTGTTAGTGTTGAAAAACCACTTTTCGCACTTGTGTTGGTGCAGGAAACCACTTTTGCACTTGTATTAGTGTGGAAAAAACACTTTTTGCGCTTGTGATAGTGTTGAAAAACCACTTTTCACACTTGTGTTAGTGTTGAAAAACCACTTTTCGCACTTGTGTTGGTGCAGGAAACCACTTTTGCACTTGTATTAGTGTGGAAAAAACCACTTTTTGCACTTGTGTTAATGTTGAAAAACCACTTTTCGCAGTTGTGGTAGTGTTGAAAAACCACTTTTCGCACTTGTGTTAGTGTTGAAAAACCACTTTTCGCCCTTGTGTTGGTGCAGGAAACCACTTTTGCACTTGTATTAGTGTGGAAAAAACACTTTTTGCACTTGTGTTAGTGTTGAAAAACCACTTTTCGCACTTGTGTTAGTGTTGAAAAAACACTTTTCGCACTTGTGTTAGTGTTGAAAAACCACTTTTCGCACTTGTGTTGGTGCAGGAAACCACTTTTGCACTTGTATTAGTGTGGAAAAAACACTTTTTGCACTTGTGTTAGTGTTGAAAAACCTCTTTTCGCACTTGTGTTAGTGTTGAAAAACCACTTTTCGCACTTGCGTTAGTGTTGAAAAACCACCTTTCGCACTTGTGTTGGTGCAGGAAACCACTTTTGCACTTGTATTAGTGTGGTAAAAACACTTTTTGCACTTGCGATAGTGTTGAAAAACCACTTTTCGTACTTGTGTTAGTGTTGAAAAACCACTTTTCGCACTTGTGTTGGTGCAGGAAACCACTTTTGCACTTGTATTAGTGTGGAAAAAACAATTTTCGCACTTGTGTTGGTGTTGAAAAACCACTTTTCGCACTTGTATTAGTGTGGAAAAAACACTTTTCGCACTTGTGTTAGTGTTGAAAAACCACTTTTCGCACTTGTGTTAGTGTTGAAATACCACTTTTCGCACTTGTGTTAGTGTTGAAAAACCACTTTTCGCACTTGTGTTGGTGCAGGAAACCACTTTTGCACTTGTATTAGTGTAGAAAAAGACACTTTTTGCACTTGTGTTAGTGTTGAAAAACCTCTTTTCACACTTGTGTTAGTGTTGAAAAACCACTTTTCGCACTTGTGTTGGTGCAGGAAACCACTTTTGCACTTGTATTAGTGTGGAAAAACCACTTTTTGCACTTGTGATAGTGTTGAAAAACCACTTTTCGCACATGTGTTAGTGTTGAAAAACCACTTTTCGCACTTGTGTTGGTGCAGGAAACCACTTTTGCACTTGTATTAGTGTGGAAAAAACACTTTTTGCACTTGTGTTAGTGTTGAAAAACCACTTTTCGCACTTGTGGTAGTGTTGAAAAACCACTTTTCGCACTTGTGTTAGTGTTGAAAAACCACTTTTCGCATTTGTGTTGGTGCAGGAAACCACTTTTGCACTTGTATTAGAGTGGAAAAAACACTTTTCGCACTTGTGTTAGTGTTGAAAAACCACTTTTCGCACTTGTGTTAGTGTTGAAAAACCACTTTTCGCACATGTGTTAGTGTTGAAAAACCACTTTTCGCACTTTTGTTGGTGCAGGACACCACTTTTGCACTTGTATTAATGTGGAAAAAACACTTTATGCACTTGTGATAGTGTTGAAAAACCACTTTTCGCACTTGTGTTAGTGTTGAAAAACCACTTTTCGCACTTGTGTTGGTGCAGGAAACCACTTTTGCACTTGTATTAGTGTGGAAAAACCACTTTTCGCACTTGTGTTTGTGTTGAAAAACCACTTTTCGCAATTGTGTTAGTGTTGAAAAACCACTTTTCGCACTTGTGTTAGTGTTGAAAAACCACTTTTCGCACTTGTGATGGTGCAGGAAACCACTTTTGCACTTGTATTAGTGTGGAAAAAACACTTTTCGCACTTGTGTTAGTGTTGAAAAACCACTTTTCGCACTTGTGTTAGTGTTGAAAAAACACTTTTCGCACTTGTGTTAGTGTTGAAAAACCACTTTTCGCACTTGTGTTGTTGCAGGAAACCACTTTTGCACTTGTATTAGTGTGGAAAAAACACTTTTTGCACTTGTGTTAGTGTTGAAAAACCACTTTTCGCACTTGTGTTGGTGCAGGAAACCACTTTTGCACTTGTATTAGTGTGGAAAAAACCACTTTTTGCACTTGTGATAGTGTTGAAAAACCACTTTTCGCACTTGTGTTAGTGTTGAAAAACCACTTTTTGCACTTGTGTTAGTGTTGAAAAACCACTTTTCGTACTTGTGTTGGTGCAGGAAACCACTTTTGCACTTGTATTAGTGTGGAAAAAACACTTTTTGCACTTGTGTTAGTGTTGAAAAACCACTTTTCGCACTTGTGGTAGTGTTGAAAAACCACTTTTCGCACTTGTGTTAGTGTTGAAAAACCACTTTTCGCACTTGTGTTGGTGCAGGAAACCACTTTTGCACTTGTATTAGTGTGGAAAAAACACTTTTCGCACTTGTGTTAGTGTTGAAAAACCACTTTTCGCACTTGTGTTTGTGTTGAAAAACCACTTTTCGCACTTGTGTTGGTGCAGGAAACCACTTTTTCACTTGTATTAGTGTGGAAAAACCACTTTTCGCACTTGTGTTAGTGTTGAAAAACCACTTTTCGCACTTGTGTTAGTGTTGAAAAACCACTTTTCGCACTTTTGTTGGTGCAGGACACCACTTTTGCACTTGTATTAGTGTGGAAAAAACACATTTCGCACTTGTGTTAGTGTTGAAAAACCACTTTTCGCACTTGTGTTGGTGCAGGAAACCACTTTTGCACTTGTATTAGTGTGGTAAAAACACTTTTTGCACTTGTGATAGTGTTGAAATACCACTTTTCGCACTTGTGTTAGTGTTGAAAAACCACTTTTCGCACTTGTGTTGGTGCAGGAAACCACTTTTGCACTTGTATTAGTGTAGAAAAAGACACTTTTTGCACTTGTGTTAGTGTTGAAAAACCTCTTTTCACACTTGTGTTAGTGTTGAAAAACCACTTTTCGCACTTGTGTTGGTGCAGGAAACCACTTTTGCACTTGTATTAGTGTGGAAAAACCACTTTTTGCACTTGTGATAGTGTTGAAAAACCACTTTTCGCACATGTGTTAGTGTTGAAAAACCACTTTTCGCACTTGTGTTGGTGCAGGAAACCACTTTTGCACTTGTATTAGTGTGGAAAAAACACTTTTTGCACTTGTGTTAGTGTTGAAAAACCACTTTTCGCACTTGTGGTAGTGTTGAAAAACCACTTTTCGCACTTGTGTTAGTGTTGAAAAACCACTTTTCGCATTTGTGTTGGTGCAGGAAACCACTTTTGCACTTGTATTAGAGTGGAAAAAACACTTTTCGCACTTGTGTTAGTGTTGAAAAACCACTTTTCGCACTTGTGTTAGTGTTGAAAAACCACTTTTCGCACATGTGTTAGTGTTGAAAAACCACTTTTCGCACTTTTGTTGGTGCAGGACACCACTTTTGCACTTGTATTAATGTGGAAAAAACACTTTATGCACTTGTGATAGTGTTGAAAAACCACTTTTCGCACTTGTGTTAGTGTTGAAAAACCACTTTTCGCACTTGTGTTGGTGCAGGAAACCACTTTTGCACTTGTATTAGTGTGGAAAACCACTTTTCGCACTTGTGTTTGTGTTGAAAAACCACTTTTCGCAATTGTGTTAGTGTTGAAAAACCACTTTTCGCACTTGTGTTAGTGTTGAAAAACCACTTTTCGCACTTGTGATGGTGCAGGAAACCACTTTTGCACTTGTATTAGTGTGGAAAAAACACTTTTCGCACTTGTGTTAGTGTTGAAAAACCACTTTTCGCACTTGTGTTAGTGTTGAAAAAACACTTTTCGCACTTGTGTTAGTGTTGAAAAACCACTTTTCGCACTTGTGTTGTTGCAGGAAACCACTTTTGCACTTGTATTAGTGTGGAAAAAACACTTTTTGCACTTGTGTTAGTGTTGAAAAACCACTTTTCGCACTTGTGTTGGTGCAGGAAACCACTTTTGCACTTGTATTAGTGTGGAAAAAACCACTTTTTGCACTTGTGATAGTGTTGAAAAACCACTTTTCGCACTTGTGTTAGTGTTGAAAAACCACTTTTTGCACTTGTGTTAGTGTTGAAAAACCACTTTTCGTACTTGTGTTGGTGCAGGAAACCACTTTTGCACTTGTATTAGTGTGGAAAAAACACTTTTTGCACTTGTGTTAGTGTTGAAAAACCACTTTTCGCACTTGTGGTAGTGTTGAAAAACCACTTTTCGCACTTGTGTTAGTGTTGAAAAACCACTTTTCGCACTTGTGTTGGTGCAGGAAACCACTTTTGCACTTGTATTAGTGTGGAAAAAACACTTTTCGCACTTGTGTTAGTGTTGAAAAACCACTTTTCGCACTTGTGTTTGTGTTGAAAAACCACTTTTCGCACTTGTGTTGGTGCAGGAAACCACTTTTTCACTTGTATTAGTGTGGAAAAACCACTTTTTGCACTTGTGTTAGTGTTGAAAAACCACTTTTCGCACTTGTGTTAGTGTTGAAAAACCACTTTTCGCACTTTTGTTGGTGCAGGACACCACTTTTGCACTTGTATTAGTGTGGAAAAAACACATTTCGCACTTGTGTTAGTGTTGAAAAACCACTTTTCGCACTTGTGTTGGTGCAGGAAACCACTTTTGCACTTGTATTAGTGTGGTAAAAACACTTTTTGCACTTGTGATAGTGTTGAAAAACCACTTTTCGTACTTGTGTTAGTGTTGAAAAACCACTTTTCGCACTTGTGTTGGTGCAGGAAACCACTTTTGCACTTGTATTAGTGTGGAAAAAACACATTTCGCACTTGTGTTAGTGTTGAAAAACCACTTTTCGCACTTGTGTTAGTGTTGAAAAACCACTTTTCGCACTTTTCTTGGTGCAGGAAACCACTTTTGCACTTGTATTAGTGTGGAAAAAACACTTTTTGCGCTTGTGATAGTGTTGAAAAACCACTTTTCGCACTTGTGTTAGTGTTGAAAAGCCACTTTTCGCACTTGTGTTGGTGCAGGAAACCACTTTTGCACTTGTATTAGTGTGGAAAAAACCACTTTTTGCACTTGTGATAGTGTTGAAAAACCACTTTTCGCACTTGTGTTAGTGTTGAAAAACCACTTTTCGCACTTGTGTTAGTTTTGAAAAACCACTTTTCGTACTTGTGTTGGTGCAGGAAACCACTTTTGCACTTGTATTAGTGTGGAAAAAACACTTTTTGCACTTGTGTTAGTGTTGAAAAACCACTTTTCGCAGTTGTGGTAGTGTTGAAAAACCACTTTTCGCACTTGTGTTAGTGTTGAAAAACCACTTTTCGCACTTGTGTTGGTGCAGGAAACCACTTTTGCACTTGTATTAGTGTGGAAAAAACACTTTTCGCACTTGTGTTAGTGTTGAAAAACCACTTTTCGCACTTGTGTTTGTGTTGAAAAACCACTTTTCGCACTTGTGTTGGTGCAGGAAACCACTTTTTCACTTGTATTAGTGTGGAAAAACCACTTTTCGCACTTGTGTTAGTGTTGAAAAACCACTTTTTGCACTTGTGTTAGTGTTGAAAAACCACTTTTCGCACTTTTGTTGGTGCAGGACACCACTTTTGCACTTGTATTAGTGTGGAAAAAACACTTTATGCACTTGTGATAGTGTTGAAAAACGACTTTTCGCACTTGTGTTAGTGTTGAAAAACCACTTTTCGCACTTGCGTTGGTGCAGGAAACCACTTTTGCACTTGTATTAGTGTGGAAAAACAACTTTTCGCACTTGTGTTAGTGTTGAAAAACCACTTTTCGCACTTGTGTTAGTGTTGAAAAACCCCTTTTGCACTTGTATTAGTGTGGAAAAAACACTTTTTGCACTTGTGTTAGTGTTGAAAAACCACTTTTCGCACTTGTGTTGGTGCAGGAAACCACTTTTGCACTTGTATTAGTGTGGAAAAAACCACTTTTTGCACTTGTGATAGTGTTGAAAAACCACTTTTCGCACTTGTGTTAGTGTTGAAAAACCACTTTTCGCACTTGTGTTAGTGTTGAAAAACCACTTTTCGTACTTGTGTTGGTGCAGGAAACCACTTTTGCACTTGTATTAGTGTGGAAAAAACACTTTTTGCACTTGTGTTAGTGTTGAAAAACCACTTTTCGCACTTGTGGTAGTGTTGAAAAACCACTTTTCGCACTTGTGTTAGTGTTGAAAAACCACTTTTCGCACTTGTGTTGGTGCAGGAAACCACTTTTGCACTTGTATTAGTGTGGAAAAAACACTTTTCGCACTTGTGTTAGTGTTGAAAAACCACTTTTCGCACTTGTGTTTGTGTTGAAAAACCACTTTTCGCACTTGTGTTGGTGCAGGAAACCACTTTTTCACTTGTATTAGTGTGGAAAAACCACTTTTCGCACTTGTGTTAGTGTTGAAAAACCACTTTTCGCACTTGTGTTAGTGTTGAAAAACCACTTTTCGCACTTTTGTTGGTGCAGGACACCACTTTTGCACTTGTATTAGTGTGGAAAAAACACATTTCGCACTTGTGTTAGTGTTGAAAAACCACTTTTCGCACTTGTGTTGGTGCAGGAAACCACTTTTGCACTTGTATTAGTGTGGTAAAAACACTTTTTGCACTTGTGATAGTGTTGAAAAACCACTTTTCGTACTTGTGTTAGTGTTGAAAAACCACTTTTCGCACTTGTGTTGGTGCAGGAAACCACTTTTGCACTTGTATTAGTGTGGAAAAAACACATTTCGCACTTGTGTTAGTGTTGAAAAACCACTTTTCGCACTTGTGTTAGTGTTGAAAAACCACTTTTCGCACTTTTCTTGGTGCAGGAAACCACTTTTGCACTTGTATTAGTGTGGAAAAAACACTTTTTGCGCTTGTGATAGTGTTGAAAAACCACTTTTCGCACTTGTGTTAGTGTTGAAAAGCCACTTTTCGCACTTGTGTTGGTGCAGGAAACCACTTTTGCACTTGTATTAGTGTGGAAAAAACCACTTTTTGCACTTGTGATAGTGTTGAAAAACCACTTTTCGCACTTGTGTTAGTGTTGAAAAACCACTTTTCGCACTTGTGTTAGTGTTGAAAAACCACTTTTCGTACTTGTGTTGGTGCAGGAAACCACTTTTGCACTTGTATTAGTGTGGAAAAAACACTTTTTGCACTTGTGTTAGTGTTGAAAAACCACTTTTCGCAGTTGTGGTAGTGTTGAAAAACCACTTTTCGCACTTGTGTTAGTGTTGAAAAACCACTTTTCGCACTTGTGTTGGTGCAGGAAACCACTTTTGCACTTGTATTAGTGTGGAAAAAACACTTTTCGCACTTGTGTTAGTGTTGAAAAACCACTTTTCGCACTTGTGTTTGTGTTGAAAAACCACTTTTCGCACTTGTGTTGGTGCAGGAAACCACTTTTTCACTTGTATTAGTGTGGAAAAACCACTTTTCGCACTTGTGTTAGTGTTGAAAAACCACTTTTCGCACTTGTGTTAGTGTTGAAAAACCACTTTTCGCACTTTTGTTGGTGCAGGACACCACTTTTGCACTTGTATTAGTGTGGAAAAAACACTTTATGCACTTGTGATAGTGTTGAAAAACGACTTTTCGCACTTGTGTTAGTGTTGAAAAACCACTTTTCGCACTTGCGTTGGTGCAGGAAACCACTTTTGCACTTGTATTAGTGTGGAAAAACAACTTTTCGCACTTGTGTTAGTGTTGAAAAACCACTTTTCGCACTTGTGTTAGTGTTGAAAAACCCCTTTTCGCACTTGTGTTAGTGTTGAAAAACCACCTTTCGCACTTGTGTTGGTGCAGGAAACCACTTTTGCACTTGTATTAGTGTGGTAAAAACACTTTTTGCACTTGTGATAGTGTTGAAAAACCACTTTTCGTACTTGTGTTAGTGTTGAAAAACCACTTTTCGCACTTGTTTTGGTGCAGGAAACCACTTTTGCACTTGTATTAGTGTGGAAAAAACAATTTTCGCACTTGTGTTAGTGTTGAAAAACCACTTTTCGCACTTGTGATGGTGCAGGAAACCACTTTTGCACTTGTATTAGTGTGGGAAAAACATTTTTCGCACTTGTGTTAGTGTTGAAAAACCACTTTTCGCACTTGTGTTAGTGTTGAAATACCACTTTTCGCACTTGTGTTAGTGTTGAAAAACCACTTTTCGCACTTGTGTTGGTGCAGGAAACCACTTTTGCACTTGTATTAGTGTAGAAAAAACACTTTTTGCACTTGTGTTAGTGTTGAAAAACCTCTTTTCACACTTGTGTTAGTGTTGAAAAACCACTTTTCGCACTTGTGTTAGTGTTGAAAAACCACTTTTCGTACTTGTGTTGGTGCAGGACACCACTTTTGCACTTGTATTAGTGTGGAAAAAACACATTTCGCACTTGTGTTAGTGTTGAAAAACCACTTTTCGCACTTGTGTTGGTGCAGGAAACCACTTTTGCACTTGTATTAGTGTGGTAAAAACACTTTTTGCACTTGTGATACTGTTGAAAAACCACTTTTCGTACTTGTGTTAGTGTTGAAAAACCACTTTTCGCACTTGTGTTGGTGCAGGAAACCACTTTTGCACTTGTATTAGTGTGGAAAAAACACATTTCGCACTTGTGTTAGTGTTGAAAAACCACTTTTCGCACTTGTTTGTGTTAGTGTTGAAAAACCACTTTTCGCACTTTTCTTGGTGCAGGAAACCACTTTTGCACTTGTATTAGTGTGGAAAAAACACTTTTTGCGCTTGTGATAGTGTTGAAAAACCACTTTTCGCACTTGTGTTAGTGTTGAAAAGCCACTTTTCGCACTTGTGTTGGTGCAGGAAACCACTTTTGCACTTGTATTAGTGTGGAAAAAACCACTTTTTGCACTTGTGATAGTGTTGAAAAACCACTTTTCGCACTTGTGTTAGTGTTGAAAAATCACTTTTCGCACTTGTGTTAGTGTTGAAAAACCACTTTTCGTACTTGTGTTGGTGCAGGAAACCACTTTTGCACTTGTATTAGTGTGGAAAAAACACTTTTTGCACTTGTGTTAGTGTTGAAAAACCACTTTTCGCAGTTGTGGTAGTGTTGAAAAACCACTTTTCGCACTTGTGTTAGTGTTGAAAAACCACTTTTCGCACTTGTGTTGGTGCAGGAAACCACTTTTGCACTTGTATTAGTGTGGAAAAAACACTTTTCGCACTTGCGTTAGTGTTGAAAAACCACTTTTCGCACTTGTGTTTGTGTTGAAAAACCACTTTTCGCACTTGTGTTGGTGCAGGAAACCACTTTTTCACTTGTATTAGTGTGGAAAAACCACTTTTCGCACTTGTGTTAGTGTTGAAAAACCACTTTTCGCACTTGTGTTAGTGTTGAAAAACCACTTTTCGCACTTTTGTTGGTGCAGGACACCACTTTTGCACTTGTATTAGTGTGGAAAAAACACTTTATGCACTTGTGATAGTGTTGAAAAACGACTTTTCGCACTTGTGTTAGTGTTGAAAAACCACTTTTCGCACTTGCGTTGGTGCAGGAAACCACTTTTGCACTTGTATTAGTGTGGAAAAACAACTTTTCGCACTTGTGTTAGTGTTGAAAAACCACTTTTCGCACTTGTGTTAGTGTTGAAAAACCCCTTTTCGCACTTGTGTTAGTGTTGAAAAACCACCTTTCGCACTTGTGTTGGTGCAGGAAACCACTTTTGCACTTGTATTAGTGTGGTAAAAACACTTTTTGCACTTGTGATAGTGTTGAAAAACCACTTTTCGTACTTGTGTTAGTGTTGAAAAACCACTTTTCGCACTTGTGTTGGTGCAGGAAACCACTTTTGCACTTGTATTAGTGTGGAAAAAACAATTTTCGCACTTGTGTTAGTGTTGAAAAACCACTTTTCGCACTTGTGATGGTGCAGGAAACCACTTTTGCACTTGTATTAGTGTGGGAAAAACATTTTTCGCACTTGTGTTAGTGTTGAAAAACCACTTTTCGCACTTGTGTTAGTGTTGAAATACCACTTTTCGCACTTGTGTTAGTGTTGAAAAACCACTTTTCGCACTTGTGTTGGTGCAGGAAACCACTTTTGCACTTGTATTAGTGTAGAAAAAACACTTTTTGCACTTGTGTTAGTGTTGAAAAACCTCTTTTCACACTTGTGTTAGTGTTGAAAAACCACTTTTCGCACTTGTGTTGGTGCAGGAAACCACTTTTGCACTTGTATTAGTGTGGAAAAAACCACTTTTTGCACTTGTGATAGTGTTGAAAAACCACTTTTCGCACTTGTGTTGGTGCAGGAAACCACTTTTGCACTTGTATTAGTGTGGTAAAAACACTTTTTGCACTTGTGATAGTGTTGAAAAACCACTTTTCGTACTTGTGTTATTGTTGAAAAACCACTTTTCGCACTTGTGTTGGTGCAGGAAACCACTTTTGCACTTGTATTAGTGTGGAAAAAACACTTTTTGCACTTGTGGTAGTGTTGAAAAACCACTTTTCGCACTTGTGTTAGTGTTGAAAAACCACTTTTCGCACTTGTGTTGGTGCAGGAAACCACTTTTGCACTTGTATTAGTGTGGAAAAAACACTTTTCGCACTTGTGTTAGTGTTGAAAAACCACTTTTCGCACTTGTGTTTGTGTTGAAAAACCACTTTTCGCACCTGTGTTGGTGCAGGAAACCACTTTTTCACTTGTATTAGTGTGGAAAAACCACTTTTCGCACTTGTGTTAGTGTTGAAAAACCACTTTTCGCACTTGTGTTAGTGTTGAAAAACCACTTTTCGCACTTGTGTTAGTGTTGAAAAACCACTTTTCGTACTTGTGTTGGTGCAGGACACCACTTTTGCACTTGTATTAGTGTGGAAAAAACACATTTCGCACTTGTGTTAGTGTTGAAAAACCACTTTTCGCACTTGTGTTGGTGCAGGAAACCACTTTTGCACTTGTATTAGTGTGGTAAAAACACTTTTTGCACTTGTGATACTGTTGAAAAACCACTTTTCGTACTTGTGTTAGTGTTGAAAAACCACTTTTCGCACTTGTGTTGGTGCAGGAAACCACTTTTGCACTTGTATTAGTGTGGAAAAAACACATTTCGCACTTGTGTTAGTGTTGAAAAACCACTTTTCGCACTTGTTTGTGTTAGTGTTGAAAAACCACTTTTCGCACTTTTCTTGGTGCAGGAAACCACTTTTGCACTTGTATTAGTGTGGAAAAAACACTTTTTGCGCTTGTGATAGTGTTGAAAAACCACTTTTCGCACTTGTGTTAGTGTTGAAAAGCCACTTTTCGCACTTGTGTTGGTGCAGGAAACCACTTTTGCACTTGTATTAGTGTGGAAAAAACCACTTTTTGCACTTGTGATAGTGTTGAAAAACCACTTTTCGCACTTGTGTTAGTGTTGAAAAATCACTTTTCGCACTTGTGTTAGTGTTGAAAAACCACTTTTCGTACTTGTGTTGGTGCAGGAAACCACTTTTGCACTTGTATTAGTGTGGAAAAAACACTTTTTGCACTTGTGTTAGTGTTGAAAAACCACTTTTCGCAGTTGTGGTAGTGTTGAAAAACCACTTTTCGCACTTGTGTTAGTGTTGAAAAACCACTTTTCGCACTTGTGTTGGTGCAGGAAACCACTTTTGCACTTGTATTAGTGTGGAAAAAACACTTTTCGCACTTGCGTTAGTGTTGAAAAACCACTTTTCGCACTTGTGTTTGTGTTGAAAAACCACTTTTCGCACTTGTGTTGGTGCAGGAAACCACTTTTTCACTTGTATTAGTGTGGAAAAACCACTTTTCGCACTTGTGTTAGTGTTGAAAAACCACTTTTCGCACTTGTGTTAGTGTTGAAAAACCACTTTTCGCACTTTTGTTGGTGCAGGACACCACTTTTGCACTTGTATTAGTGTGGAAAAAACACTTTATGCACTTGTGATAGTGTTGAAAAACGACTTTTCGCACTTGTGTTAGTGTTGAAAAACCACTTTTCGCACTTGCGTTGGTGCAGGAAACCACTTTTGCACTTGTATTAGTGTGGAAAAACAACTTTTCGCACTTGTGTTAGTGTTGAAAAACCACTTTTCGCACTTGTGTTAGTGTTGAAAAACCCCTTTTCGCACTTGTGTTAGTGTTGAAAAACCACCTTTCGCACTTGTGTTGGTGCAGGAAACCACTTTTGCACTTGTATTAGTGTGGTAAAAACACTTTTTGCACTTGTGATAGTGTTGAAAAACCACTTTTCGTACTTGTGTTAGTGTTGAAAAACCACTTTTCGCACTTGTGTTGGTGCAGGAAACCACTTTTGCACTTGTATTAGTGTGGAAAAAACAATTTTCGCACTTGTGTTAGTGTTGAAAAACCACTTTTCGCACTTGTGATGGTGCAGGAAACCACTTTTGCACTTGTATTAGTGTGGGAAAAACATTTTTCGCACTTGTGTTAGTGTTGAAAAACCACTTTTCGCACTTGTGTTAGTGTTGAAATACCACTTTTCGCACTTGTGTTAGTGTTGAAAAACCACTTTTCGCACTTGTGTTGGTGCAGGAAACCACTTTTGCACTTGTATTAGTGTAGAAAAAACACTTTTTGCACTTGTGTTAGTGTTGAAAAACCTCTTTTCACACTTGTGTTAGTGTTGAAAAACCACTTTTCGCACTTGTGTTGGTGCAGGAAACCACTTTTGCACTTGTATTAGTGTGGAAAAAACCACTTTTTGCACTTGTGATAGTGTTGAAAAACCACTTTTCGCACTTGTGTTGGTGCAGGAAACCACTTTTGCACTTGTATTAGTGTGGTAAAAACACTTTTTGCACTTGTGATAGTGTTGAAAAACCACTTTTCGTACTTGTGTTATTGTTGAAAAACCACTTTTCGCACTTGTGTTGGTGCAGGAAACCACTTTTGCACTTGTATTAGTGTGGAAAAAACACTTTTTGCACTTGTGGTAGTGTTGAAAAACCACTTTTCGCACTTGTGTTAGTGTTGAAAAACCACTTTTCGCACTTGTGTTGGTGCAGGAAACCACTTTTGCACTTGTATTAGTGTGGAAAAAACACTTTTCGCACTTGTGTTAGTGTTGAAAAACCACTTTTCGCACTTGTGTTTGTGTTGAAAAACCACTTTTCGCACCTGTGTTGGTGCAGGAAACCACTTTTTCACTTGTATTAGTGTGGAAAAACCACTTTTCGCACTTGTGTTAGTGTTGAAAAACCACTTTTCGCACTTGTGTTAGTGTTGAAAAACCACTTTTCGCACTTTTGTTGGTGCAGGACACCACTTTTGCACTTGTATTAGTGTGGAAAAAACACATTTCGCACTTGTGTTAGTGTTGAAAAACCACTTTTCGCACTTGTGTTGGTGCAGGAAACCACTTTTGCACTTGTATTAGTGTGGGAAAAACACTTTTTGCACTTGTGATAGTGTTGAAAAACCACTTTTCGTACTTGTGTTAGTGTTGAAAAACCACTTTTCGCACTTGTGTTGGTGCAGGAAACCACTTTTGCACTTGTATTAGTGTGGAAAAAACACATTTCGCACTTGTGTTAGTGTTGAAAAACCACTTTTCGCACTTGTGTTAGTGTTGAAAAACCACTTTTCGCACTTTTCTTGGTGAAGGAAACCACTTTTGCACTTGTATTAGTGTGGAAAAAACACTTTTTGCGCTGGTGATAGTGTTGAAAAACCACTTTTCGCACTTGTGTTAGTGTTGAAAAACCACTTTTCGCACTTGTGTTGGTGCAGGAAACCACTTTTGCACTTGTATTAGTGTGGAAAAAACCACTTTTTGCACTTGTGATAGTGTTGAAAAACCACTTTTCGCACTTGTGTTAGTGTTGAAAAACCACTTTTCGCACTTGTGTTAGTGTTGAAAAACCACTTTTCGTACTTGTGTTGGTGCAGGACACCACTTTTGCACTTGTATTAGTGTGGAAAAAACACATTTCGCACTTGTGTTAGTGTTGAAAAACCACTTTTCGCACTTGTGTTGGTGCAGGAAACCACTTTTGCACTTGTATTAGTGTGGTAAAAACACTTTTTGCACTTGTGATAGTGTTGAAAAACCACTTTTCGTACTTGTGTTAGTGTTGAAAAACCACTTTTCGCACTTGTGTTGGTGCAGGAAACCACTTTTGCACTTGTATTAGTGTGGAAAAAACACATTTCGCACTTGTGTTAGTGTTGAAAAACCACTTTTCGCACTTGTTTGTGTTAGTGTTGAAAAACCACTTTTCGCACTTTTCTTGGTGCAGGAAACCACTTTTGCACTTGTATTAGTGTGGAAAAAAACACTTTTTGCGCTTGTGATAGTGTTGAAAAACCACTTTTCGCACTTGTGTTAGTGTTGAAAAGCCACTTTTCGCACTTGTGTTGGTGCAGGAAACCACTTTTGCACTTGTATTAGTGTGGAAAAAACCACTTTTTGCACTTGTGATAGTGTTGAAAAACCACTTTTCGCACTTGTGTTAGTGTTGAAAAACCACTTTTCGCACTTGTGTTAGTGTTGAAAAACCACTTTTCGTACTTGTGTTGGTGCAGGAAACCACTTTTGCACTTGTATTAGTGTGGAAATAACACTTTTTGCACTTGTGTTAGTGTTGAAAAACCACTTTTCGCAGTTGTGGTAGTGTTGAAAAACCACTTTTCGCACTTGTGTTAGTGTTGAAAAAACCACTTTTCGCACTTGTGTTGGTGCAGGAAACCACTTTTGCACTTGTATTAGTGTGGAAAAAACACTTTTCGCACTTGTGTTAGTGTTGAAAAACCACTTTTCGCACTTGTGTTTGTGTTGAAAAACCACTTTTCACACTTGTGTTGGTGCAGGAAACCACTTTTTCACTTGTATTAGTGTGGAAAAACCACTTTTCGCACTTGTGTTAGTGTTGAAAAACCACTTTTCGCACTTGTGTTAGTGTTGAAAAACCACTTTTCGCACTTTTGTTGGTGCAGGACACCACTTTTGCACTTGTATTAGTGTGGAAAAAACACTTTATGCACTTGTGATAGTGTTGAAAAACGACTTTTCGCACTTGTGTTAGTGTTGAAAAACCACTTTTCGCACTTGCGTTGGTGCAGGAAACCACTTTTGCACTTGTATTAGTGTGGAAAAACAACTTTTCGCACTTGTGTTAGTGTTGAAAAACCACTTTTCGCACTTGTGTTAGTGTTGAAAAACCCCTTTTCGCACTTGTGTTAGTGTTGAAAAACCACCTTTCGCACTTGTGTTGGTGCAGGAAACCACTTTTGCACTTGTATTAGTGTGGTAAAAACACTTTTTGCACTTGTGATAGTGTTGAAAAACCACTTTTCGCACTTGTGTTGGTGCAGGAAACCACTTTTGCACTTGTATTAGTGTGGAAAAAACAATTTTCGCACTTGTGTTAGTGTTGAAAAACCACTTTTCGCACTTGTGATGGTGCAGGAAACCACTTTTGCACTTGTATTAGTGTGGGAAAAACATTTTTCGCACTTGTGTTAGTGTTGAAAAACCACTTTTCGCACTTGTGTTAGTGTTGAAATACCACTTTTCGCACTTGTGTTAGTGTTGAAAAACCACTTTTCGCACTTGTGTTGGTGCAGGAAACCACTTTTGCACTTGTATTAGTGTAGAAAAAACACTTTTTGCACTTGTGTTAGTGTTGAAAAACCTCTTTTCACACTTGTGTTAGTGTTGAAAAACCACTTTTCGCACTTGTGTTGGTGCAGGAAACCACTTTTGCACTTGTATTAGTGTGGAAAAAACCACTTTTTGCACTTGTGATAGTGTTGAAAAACCACTTTTCGCACATGTGTTAGTGTTGAAAAACCACTTTTCGCACTTGTGTTGGTGCAGGAAACCACTTTTGCACTTGTAAGAGTGTGGAAAAAACACTTTTTGCACTTGTGTTAGTGTTGAAAAACCACTTTTCGCACTTGTGGTAGTGTTGAAAAACCACTTTTCGCACTTGTGTTAGTGTTGAAAAACCACTTTTCGCACTTGTGTTGGTGCAGGAAACCACTTTTGCACTTGTATTAGAGTGGAAAAAACACTTTTCGCACTTGTGTTAGTGTTGAAAAACCACTTTTCGCACTTGTGTTTGTGTTGAAAAACCACTTTTCGCACTTGTGTTGGTGCAGGAAACCACTTTTTCACTTGTATTAGTGTGGAAAAACCACTTTTCGCACTTGTGTTAGTGTTGAAAAACCACTTTTCGCACTTGTGTTAGTGTTGAAAAACCACTTTTCGCACTTTTGTTGGTGCAGGACACCACTTTTGCATTTGTATTAGTGTGGAAAAAACACTTTATGCACTTGTGATAGTGTTGAAAAACCACTTTTCGCACTTGTGTTAGTGTTGAAAAACCACTTTTCGCACTTGTGTTGGTGCAGGAAACCACTTTTGCACTTGTATTAGTGTGGAAAAACCACTTTTCGCACTTGTGTTTGTGTTGAAAAACCACTTTTCGCACTTGTGTTAGTGTTGAAAAACCACTTTTCGCACTTGTGTTAGTGTTGAAAAACCACTTTTCGCACTTGTGATGGTGCAGGAAACCACTTTTGCACTTGTATTAGTGTGGAAAAAACACTTTTCGCACTTGTGTTAGTGTTGAAAAACCACTTTTCGCACTTGTGTTAGTGTTGAAAAAACACTTTTCGCACTTGTGTTAGTGTTGAAAAACCACTTTTCGCACTTGTGTTGGTGCAGGAAACCACTTTTGCACTTGTATTAGTGTGGAAAAAACACTTTTTGCACTTGTGTTAGTGTTGAAAAACCTCTTTTCGCACTTGTGTTAGTGTTGAAAAACCACTTTTCGCACTTGTGTTTGTGTTGAAAAACCACTTTTCGCACTTGTGTTAGTGTTGAAAAACCCCTTTTCGCACTTGTGTTAGTGCTGAAAAACCACCTTTCGCACTTGTGTTGGTGCAGGAAACCACTTTTGCACTTGTATTAGTGTGGTAAAAACACTTTTTGCACTTGTGATAGTGTTGAAAAACCACTTTTCGTACTTGTGTTAGTGTTGAAAAACCACTTTTCGCACTTGTGTTGGTGCAGGAAAGCACTTTTGCACTTGTATTAGTGTGGAAAAAACAATTTTCGCACTTGTGTTAGTGTTGAAAAACCACTTTTCGCACTTGTGATGGTGCAGGAAACCACTTTTGCACTTGTATTAGTGTGGAAAAAACACATTTCGCACTTGTGTTAGTGTTGAAAAACCACTTTTCGCACTTGTGTTGGTGCAGGAAACCACTTTTGCACTTGTATTAGTGTGGTAAAAACACTTTTTGCACTTGTGATAGTGTTGAAAAACCACTTTTCGTACTTGTGTTATTGTTGAAAAACCACTTTTCGCACTTGTGTTGGTGCAGGAAACCACTTTTGCACTTGTATTAGTGTGGAAAAAACACTTTTCGCACTTGTGGTAGTGTTGAAAAACCACTTTTCGCACTTGTGTTAGTGTTGAAAAACCACTTTTCGCACTTGTGTTGGTGCAGGAAACCACTTTTGCACTTGTATTAGTGTGGAAAAACCACTTTTCGCACTTGTGTTAGTGTTGAAAAACCACTTTTCGCACTTGTGTTAGTGTTGAAAAACCACTTTTCGCACTTTTGTTGGTGCAGGACACAACTTTTGCACTTGTATTAGTGTGGAAAAAACACATTTCGCACTTGTGTTAGTGTTGAAAAACCACTTTTCGCACTTGTGTTGGTGCAGGAAACCACTTTTGCACTTGTATTAGTGTGGTAAAAACACTTTTTGCACTTGTGATAGTGTTGAAAAACCACTTTTCGTACTTGTGTTAGTGTTGAAAAACCACTTTTCGCACTTGTGTTGGTGCAGGAAACCACTTTTGCACTTGTATTAGTGTGGAAAAAACACATTTCGCACTTGTGTTAGTGTTGAAAAACCACTTTTCGCACTTGTGTTAGTGTTGAAAAACCACTTTTCGCACTTTTCTTGGTGAAGGAAACCACTTTTGCACTTGTATTAGTGTGGAAAAAACACTTTTTGCGCTTGTGATAGTGTTGAAAAACCACTTTTCGCACTTGTGTTAGTGTTGAAAAACCACTTTTCGCACTTGTGTTGGTGCAGGAAACCACTTTTGCACTTGTATTAGTGTGGAAAAAACCACTTTTTGCACTTGTGATAGTGTTGAAAAACCACTTTTCGCACTTGTGTTAGTGTTGAAAAACCACTTTTCGCACTTGTGTTAGTGTTGAAAAACCACTTTTCGTACTTGTGTTGGTGCAGGAAACCACTTTTGCACTTGTATTAGTGTGGAAAAAACACTTTTTGCACTTGTGTTAGTGTTGAAAAACCACTTTTCGCAGTTGTGGTAGTGTTGAAAAACCACTTTTCGCACTTGTGTTAGTGTTGAAAAACCACTTTTCGCACTTGTGTTGGTGCAGGAAACCACTTTTGCACTTGTATTAGTGTGGAAAAAACACTTTTCGCACTTGTGTTAGTGTTGAAAAACCACTTTTCGCACTTGTGTTTGTGTTGAAAAACCACTTTTCGCACTTGTGTTGGTGCAGGAAACCACTTTTTCACTTGTATTAGTGTGGAAAAACCACTTTTCGCACTTGTGTTAGTGTTGAAAAACCACTTTTCGCACTTGTGTTAGTGTTGAAAAACCACTTTTCGCACTTTTGTTGGTGCAGGACACCACTTTTGCACTTGTATTAGTGTGGAAAAAACACTTTATGCACTTGTGATAGTGTTGAAAAACGACTTTTCGCACTTGTGTTAGTGTTGAAAAACCACTTTTCGCACTTGCGTTGGTGCAGGAAACTACTTTTGCACTTGTATTAGTGTGGAAAAACAACTTTTCGCACTTGTGTTAGTGTTGAAAAACCACTTTTCGCACTTGTGTTAGTGTTGAAAAACCACTTTTCGCACTTGTGTTAGTGTTGAAAAACCCCTTTTCGCACTTGTGTTAGTGTTGAAAAACCACCTTTCGCACTAGTGTTGGTGCAGGAAACCACTTTTGCACTTGTATTAGTGTGGCAAAAACACTTTTTGCACTTGTGATAGTGTTGAAAAACCACTTTTCGTACTTGTGTTAGTGTTGAAAAATGTACTTTTCGCACTTGTGTTGGTGAAGGAAACCACTTTTGCACTTGTATTAGTGTGGAAAAAACAATTTTCGCACTTGTGTTAGTGTTGAAAAACCACTTTTCGCACTTGTGATGGTGCAGGAAACCACTTTTGCACTTGTATTAGTGTGGAAAAAACACTTTTCGCACTTGTGTTAGTGTTGAAAAACCACTTTTCGCACTTGTGTTAGTGTTGAAATACCACTTTTCGCACTTGTGTTAGTGTTGAAAAACCACTTTTTGCACTTGTGTTGGTGCAGGAAACCACTTTTGCACTTGTATTAGTGTAGAAAAAACACTTTTTGCACTTGTGTTAGTGTTGAAAAACCTCTTTTCACACTTGTGTTAGTGTTGAAAAGCCACTTTTCGCACTTGTGTTGGTGCAGGAAACCACTTTTGCACTTGTATTAGTGTGGAAAAACCACTTTTTGCACTTGTGATAGTGTTGAAAAACCACTTTTCGCACATGTGTTAGTGTTGAAAAACCACTCTTCGCACTTGTGTTGGTGCAGGAAACCACTTTTGCACTTGTATTAGTGTGGAAAAAACACTTTTTGCACTTGTGTTAGTGTTGAAAAACCACTTTTCGCACTTGTGGTAGTGTTGAAAAACCACTTTTCGCACTTGTGTTAGTGTTGAAAAACCACTTTTCGCACTTGTGTTGGTGCAGGAAACCACTTTTGCACTTGTATTAGAGTGGAAAAAACACTTTTCGCACTTGTGTTAGTGTTGAAAAACCACTTTTCGCACTTGTGTTTGTGTTGAAAAACCACTTTTCGCACTTGTGTTGGTGCAGGAAACCACTTTTTCACTTGTATTAGTGTGGAAAAACCACTTTTCGCACTTGTGTTAGTGTTGAAAAACCACTTTTGCACTTGTGTTAGTGTTGAAAAACCACTTTTCGCACTTTTGTTGGTGCAGGACACCACTTTTGCACTTGTATTAGTGTGGAAAAAACACTTTATGCACTTGTGATAGTGTTGAAAAACCACTTTTCGCACTTGTGTTAGTGTTGAAAAACCACTTTTCGCACTTGTGTTGGTGCAGGAAACCACTTTTGCACTTGTATTAGTGTGGAAAAACCACTTTTCGCACTTGTGTTTGTGTTGAAAAACCACTTTTCGCACTTGTGTTAGTGTTGAAAAACCACTTTTCGCACTTGTGTTAGTGATGAAAAACCACTTTTCGCACTTGTGATGGTGCAGGAAACCACTTTTGCACTTGTATTAGTGTGGAAAAAACACTTTTCGCACTTGTGTTAGTGTTGAAAAACCACTTTTCGCACTTGTGTTAGTGTTGAAAAAACACTTTTCGCACTTGTGTTAGTGTTGAAAAACCACTTTTCGCACTTGTGTTGGTGCAGGAAACCACTTTTGCACTTGTATTAGTGTGGAAAAAACACTTTTTGCACTTGTGTTAGTGTTGAAAAACCTCTTTTCGCACTTGTGTTAGTGTTGAAAAACCACTTTTCGCACTTGTGTTTGTGTTGAAAAACCACTTTTCGCACTTGTGTTAGTGTTGAAAAACCCCTTTTCGCACTTGTGTTAGTGTTGAAAAACCACATTTCGCACTTGTGTTGGTGCAGGAAACCACTTTTGCACTTGTATTAGTGTGGTAAAAACACTTTTTGCACTTGTGATAGTGTTGAAAAACCACTTTTCGTACTTGTGTTAGTGTTGAAAAACCACTTTTCGCACTTGTGTTGGTGCAGGAAACCACTTTTGCACTTGTATTAGTGTGGAAAAAACACTTTTCGCACTTGTGTTAGTGTTGAAAAACCACTTTTCGCACTTGTGTTTGTGTTGAAAAACCACTTTTCGCACTTGTGTTGGTGCAGGAAACCACTTTTTCACTTGTATTAGTGTGGAAAAACCACTTTTCGCACTTGTGTTAGTGTTGAAAAACCACATTTCGCACTTGTGTTAGTGTTGAAAAACCACTTTTCGCACTTTTGTTGGTGCAGGACACCACCTTTGCACTTGTATTAGTGTGGAAAAAAACACATTTCGCACTTGTGTTAGTGTTGAAAAAGCACTTTTCGCACTTGTGTTGGTGCAGGAAACCACTTTTGCACTTGTATTAGTGTGGTAAAAACACTTTTTGCACTTGTGATAGTGTTGAAAAACCACTTTTCGTACTTGTGTTATTGTTGAAAAACCACTTTTCGCACTTGTGTTGGTGCAGGAAACCACTTTTGCACTTGTATTAGTGTGGAAAAAACACTTTTCGCACTTGTGGTAGTGTTGAAAAACCACTTTTCGCACTTGTGTTAGTGTTGAAAAACCACTTTTCGCACTTGTGTTGGTGCAGGAAACCACTTTTGCACTTGTATTAGTGTGGAAAAAACACTTTTCGCACTTGTGTTAGTGTTGAAAAACCACTTTTCGCACTTGTGTTTGTGTTGAAAAACCACTTTTCGCACTTGTGTTGGTGCAGGAAACCACTTTTTCACTTGTATTAGTGTGGAAAAACCACTTTTCGCACTTGTGTTAGTGTTGAAAAACCACTTTTCGCACTTGTGTTAGTGTTGAAAAACCACTTTTCGCACTTTTGTTGGTGCAGGACACCACTTTTGCACTTGTATTAGTGTGGAAAAAACACATTTCGCACTTGTGTTAGTGTTGAAAAACCACTTTTCGCACTTGTGTTGGTGCAGGAAACCACTTTTGCACTTGTATTAGTGTGGTAAAAACACTTTTTGCACTTGTGATAGTGTTGAAAAACCACTTTTCGTACTTGTGTTAGTGTTGAAAAACCACTTTTCGCACTTGTGTTGGTGCAGGAAACCACTTTTGCACTTGTATTAGTGTGGAAAAAACACATTTCGCACTTGTGTTAGTGTTGAAAAACCACTTTTCGCACTTGTGTTAGTGTTGAAAAACCACTTTTCGCACTTTTCTTGGTGCAGGAAACCACTTTTGCACTTGTATTAGTGTGGAAAAAAACACTTTTTGCGCTTGTGATAGTGTTGAAAAACCACTTTTCGCACTTGTGTTAGTGTTGAAAAACCACTTTTCGCACTTGTGTTGGTGCAGGAAACCACTTTTGCACTTGTATTAGTGTGGAAAAAACCACTTTTTGCACTTGTGATCGTGTTGAAAAACCACTTTTCGCACTTGTGTTAGTGTTGAAAAACCACTTTTTGCACTTGTGTTAGTGTTGAAAAACCACTTTTCGTACTTGTGTTGGTGCAGGAAACCACTTTTGCACTTGTATTAGTGTGGAAAAAACACTTTTTGCACTTGTGTTAGTGTTGAAAAACCACTTTTCGCACTTGTGTTTGTGTTGAAAAACCACTTTTCGCACTTGTGTTGGTGCAGGAAACCACTTTTTCACTTGTATTAGTGTGGAAAAACCACTTTTCGCACTTGTGTTAGTGTTGAAAAACCACTTTTGCACTTGTGTTAGTGTTGAAAAACCACTTTTCGCACTTTTGTTGGTGCAGGACACCACTTTTGCACTTGTATTAGTGTGGAAAAAACACTTTATGCACTTGTGATAGTGTTGAAAAACCACTTTTCGCACTTGTGTTAGTGTTGAAAAACCACTTTTCGCACTTGTTTTGGTGCAGGAAACCACTTTTGCACTTGTATTAGTGTGGAAAAACCACTTTTCGCACTTGTGTTTGTGTTGAAAAACCACTTTTCGCACTTGTGTTAGTGTTGAAAAACCACTTTTCGCACTTGTGTTAGTGATGAAAAACCACTTTTCGCACTTGTGATGGTGCAGGAAACCACTTTTGCACTTGTATTAGTGTGGAAAAAACACTTTTCGCACTTGTGTTAGTGTTGAAAAACCACTTTTCGCACTTGTGTTAGTGTTGAAAAAACACTTTTCGCACTTGTGTTAGTGTTGAAAAACCACTTTTCGCACTTGTGTTGGTGCAGGAAACCACTTTTGCACTTGTATTAGTGTGGAAAAAACACTTTTTGCACTTGTGTTAGTGTTGAAAAACCTCTTTTCGCACTTGTGTTAGTGTTGAAAAACCACTTTTCGCACTTGTGTTTGTGTTGAAAAACCACTTTTCGCACTTGTGTTAGTGTTGAAAAACCCCTTTTCGCACTTGTGTTAGTGTTGAAAAACCACATTTCGCACTTGTGTTGGTGCAGGAAACCACTTTTGCACTTGTATTAGTGTGGTAAAAACACTTTTTGCACTTGTGATAGTGTTGAAAAACCACTTTTCGTACTTGTGTTAGTGTTGAAAAACCACTTTTCGCACTTGTGTTGGTGCAGGAAACCACTTTTGCACTTGTATTAGTGTGGAAAAAACACTTTTCGCACTTGTGTTAGTGTTGAAAAACCACTTTTCGCACTTGTGTTTGTGTTGAAAAACCACTTTTCGCACTTGTGTTGGTGCAGGAAACCACTTTTTCACTTGTATTAGTGTGGAAAAACCACTTTTCGCACTTGTGTTAGTGTTGAAAAACCACATTTCGCACTTGTGTTAGTGTTGAAAAACCACTTTTCGCACTTTTGTTGGTGCAGGACACCACCTTTGCACTTGTATTAGTGTGGAAAAAACACATTTCGCACTTGTGTTAGTGTTGAAAAAGCACTTTTCGCACTTGTGTTGGTGCAGGAAACCACTTTTGCACTTGTATTAGTGTGGTAAAAACACTTTTTGCACTTGTGATAGTGTTGAAAAACCACTTTTCGTACTTGTGTTATTGTTGAAAAACCACTTTTCGCACTTGTGTTGGTGCAGGAAACCACTTTTGCACTTGTATTAGTGTGGAAAAAACACTTTTCGCACTTGTGGTAGTGTTGAAAAACCACTTTTCGCACTTGTGTTAGTGTTGAAAAACCACTTTTCGCACTTGTGTTGGTGCAGGAAACCACTTTTGCACTTGTATTAGTGTGGAAAAAACACTTTTCGCACTTGTGTTAGTGTTGAAAAACCACTTTTCGCACTTGTGTTTGTGTTGAAAAACCACTTTTCGCACTTGTGTTGGTGCAGGAAACCACTTTTTCACTTGTATTAGTGTGGAAAAACCACTTTTCGCACTTGTGTTAGTGTTGAAAAACCACTTTTCGCACTTGTGTTAGTGTTGAAAAACCACTTTTCGCACTTTTGTTGGTGCAGGACACCACTTTTGCACTTGTATTAGTGTGGAAAAAACACATTTCGCACTTGTGTTAGTGTTGAAAAACCACTTTTCGCACTTGTGTTGGTGCAGGAAACCACTTTTGCACTTGTATTAGTGTGGTAAAAACACTTTTTGCACTTGTGATAGTGTTGAAAAACCACTTTTCGTACTTGTGTTAGTGTTGAAAAACCACTTTTCGCACTTGTGTTGGTGCAGGAAACCACTTTTGCACTTGTATTAGTGTGGAAAAAACACATTTCGCACTTGTGTTAGTGTTGAAAAACCACTTTTCACACTTGTGTTAGTGTTGAAAAACCACTTTTCGCACTTTTCTTGGTGCAGGAAACCACTTTTGCACTTGTATTAGTGTGGAAAAAACACTTTTTGCGCTTGTGATAGTGTTGAAAAACCACTTTTCGCACTTGTGTTAGTGTTGAAAAACCACTTTTCGCACTTGTGTTGGTGCAGGAAACCACTTTTGCACTTGTATTAGTGTGGAAAAAACCACTTTTTGCACTTGTGATCGTGTTGAAAAACCACTTTTCGCACTTGTGTTAGTGTTGAAAAACCACTTTTTGCACTTGTGTTAGTGTTGAAAAACCACTTTTCGTACTTGTGTTGGTGCAGGAAACCACTTTTGCACTTGTATTAGTGTGGAAAAAACACTTTTTGCACTTGTGTTAGTGTTGAAAAACCACTTTTTGCACTTGTGTTAGTGTTGAAAAACCACTTTTCGCACTTTTGTTGGTGCAGGACACCACTTTTGCACTTGTATTAGTGTGGAAAAACAACTTTTCGCACTTGTGTTAGTGTTGAAAAACCACTTTTCGCACTTGTGTTAGTGTTGAAAAACCACTTTTGCACTTGTATTAGTGTGGAAAAAACAATTTTCACACTTGTGTTAGTGTTGAAAAACCACTTTTCGCACTTGTGATGGTGCAGGAAACCACTTTTGCACTTGTATTAGTGTGGAAAAAACACTTTTCGCAC
>NW_027618816.1:0-60641 GCF_964187855.1 Myxine glutinosa | reverse complement strand
ACTTGTGATGGTGTTGGAAAAACCACTTTTCGCACTTGTGTTAGTGTTGAAAAACCACTTTTCGCACTTGTGTTGCTGCAGGAAACCACTTTGCACTTGTATTAGTGTGGAAAAACCACTTTTCGCACTTGTGTTAGTGTTGAAAAACCACTTTTCGCACTTGTGTTAGTGTTGAAAAACCACTTTTCGCACTTGTGTTCGTGTTGAAAACCACTTTTCGCACTTGTGTTGGTGCAGTAAACCACTTTTGCACTTGTATTAGTGTGGAAAAAACACTTTTTCGCACTTGTGATAGTGTTGAAAAACCACTTTTCGCACTTGTGTTAGTGTTGAAAAACCACTTTTCGCACTTGTGTTGGTGCAGGAAACCACTTTTGCACTTGTATTAGTGTGGAAAAAACACTTTTTGCACTTGTGATAGTGTTGAAAAACCACTTTTCGCACTTGTGTTGGTGCAGGAAACCACTTTTGCACTTGTATTAGTGTGGAAAAACCACTTTTCGCACTTGTGTTAGTGTTGAAAAACCACTTTTCGCACTTGTGTTGGTGCAGGAAACCACTTTTGCACTTGTATTAGTGTGGAAAAAACACTTTTTGCACTTGTGATAGTGTTGAAAAACCACTTTTCGCACTTGTGTTAGTGTTGAAAAACCACTTTTCGCACTTGTGTTGGTGCAGGAAACCACTTTTGCACTTGTATTAGTGTGGAAAAACAACTTTTCGCACTTGTGTTAGTGTTGAAAAACCACTTTTCGCACTTGTGTTAGTGTTGAAAAACCACTTTTCGCACTTGTGTTGGTGCAAGAAACCACTTTTGCACTTGTATTAGTATGGACAAAACACTTTTTGCACTTGTGATAGTGTTGAAAAACCACTTTTCGCACTTGTGTTAGTGTTGAAAAACCACTTTTCGCACTTGTGTTGGTGCAGGAAACCACTCTTGCACTTGTATTAGTGTGGAAAAACCACTTTTCGCACTTGTGTTAGTGTTGAAAAACCACTTTTCGCACTTGTGTTAGTATTGAAAACCACTTTTCGCACTTGTGTTAGTGTTGAAAAACCACTTTTCGCACTTGTGTTGGTGCAGGAAACCACTTTTGCACTTGTATTAGTGTGGAAAAACACTTTTTGCACTTGTGATAGTGTTGAAAAACCACTTTTCGCACTTGTGTTAGTGTTGAAAAACCACTTTTCGCACTTGTGTTTGTGCAGGAAACCACTTTTGCACTTGTATTAGTGTGGAAAAACCACTTTTCGCACTTGTGTTAGTGTTGAAAAGCCACTTTTCGCACTTGTGTTAGTGTTGAAAAACCACATTTCGCACTTGTGTTGGTGCAGGAAACCACTTTTGCACTTGTATTAGTGTGGAAAAACAACTTTTCGCACTTGTGTTAGTGTTGAAAAACCACTTTTCGCACTTGTGTTAGTGTTGAAAAACCACTTTTCGCACTTGTGTTGGTGCAGGAAAACACTTTTGCACTTGTATTAGTGTGGAAAAAACACTTTTTGCACTTGTGATGGTGTTGAAAAACCACTTTTCGCACTTGTGTTAGTGTTGAAAAACCACTTTTCGCACTTGTGTTGCTGGAGGAAACCACTTTTGCACTTGTATTAGTGTGGAAAAACCACTTTTCGCACTTGTGTTAGTGTTGAAAAACCACTTTTCGCACTTGTGTTAGTGTTGAAAAACCACTTTTCACACTTGTGTTAAGTGTTGAAAAACCACTTTTCGCACTTGTGTTGGTGCAGGAAACCACTTTTGCACTTGTATTAGTGTGGAAAAAACACTTTTTGCACTTGTGATAGTGTTGAAAAACCACTTTTCGCACTTGTGTTAGTGTTGAAAAACCACTTTTCGCACTTGTGTTGGTGCAGGAAACCACTTTTGCACTTGTATTAGTGTGGAAAAAACACTTTTGCACTTGTGATAGTGTTGAAAAACCACTTTTCCGCACTTGTGTTAGTGTTGAAAAACCACTTTTCGCACTTGTGTTGGTGCAGGAAACCACTTTTGCACTTGTATTAGTGTGGAAAAACCACTTTTCGCACTTGTGTTAGTGTTGAAAAACCACTTTTCGCACTTGTGTTAGTGTTGAAAAACCACTTTTCGCACTTGTGTTGGTGCAGGAAACCACTTTTGCACTTGTATTAGTGTGGAAAAAACACTTTTTGCACTTGTGATAGTGTTGAAAAACCACTTTTCGCACTTGTGTTAGTGTTGAAAAACCACTTTTCGCACTTGTGTTGGTGCAGGAAACCACTTTTGCACTTGTATTAGTGTGGAAAAACCACTTTTCGCACTTGTGTTGAGTGTTGAAAAACCACTTTTCGCACTTGTGTTAGTGTTGAAAAACCACTTTTCGCACTTGTGTTAGTGTTGAAAAACCACTTTTTGCACTTGTGTTGGTGCAGGAAACCACTTTTCCACTTGTATTAGTGTCGAAAAACACTTTTTGCACTTGTGATAGTGTTGAAAAACCACTTTTCGCACTTGTGTTAGTGTTGAAAAACCACTTTTCGCACTTGTGTTGGTGCAGGAAACCACTTTTGCACTTGTATTAGTGTGGAAAAACCACTTTTCGCACTTGTGTTAGTGTTGAAAAACCACTTTTCACACTTGTGTTAGTGTTGAAAAACCACTTTTCGCACTGTGTTGGTGCAGGAAACCACTTTTGCACTTGTATTAGTGTGGAAAAAACACTTTTTGCACTTGTGATAGTGTTGAAATACCACTTTTCGCACTTGTGTTAGTGTTGAAAAACCACTTTTCGCACTTGTGTTAGTGCAGGAAACCACTTTTGCACTTGTATTAGTGTGGAAAAACCACTTTTCGCACTTGTGTTAGTGTTGAAAAACCACTTTTCGCACTTGTGTTAGTGTTGAAAAACCACTTTTCGCACTTGTGTTGGTGCAGGAAACCACTTTTGCACTTGTATTAGTGTGGAAAAAACACTTTTCGCACTTGTGTTAGTGTTGAAAAACCACTTTTTGCACTTGTGTTGGTGCAAGAAACCACTTTTGCACTTGTATTAGTGTGGAAAAAACACTTTTTGCACTTGTGATAGTGTTGAAAAACCACTTTTCGCACTTGTGTTAGTGTTGAAAAACCACTTTTCGCACTTGTGTTGGTGCAGGAAACCACTTTTGCACTTGTATTAGTGTGGAAAAACAACTTTTCGCACTTGTGTTAGTGTTGAAAAACCACTTTTCGCACTTGTGTTAGTGTTGAAAAACCACTTTTTGCACTTGTGTTGGTGCAAGAAACCACTTTTGCACTTGTATTAGTGTGGAAAAAACACTTTTTGCACTTGTGATAGTGTTGAAAAACCACTTTTCGCACTTGTGTTAGTGTTGAAAAACCACTTTTCGCACTTGTGTTGGTGCAGGAAACCACTTTTTGCACTTGTATTAGTGCAGGAAACCACTTTTGCACTTGTATTAGTGTGGAAAAACCACTTTTCGCACTTGTGTTAGTGTTGAAAAACCACTTTTCGCACTTGTGTTAGTGTTGAAAAACCACTTTTCGCACTTGTGTTGGTGCAGGAAACCACTTTTGCACTTGTATTAGTGTGGAAAAAACACTTTTCGCACTTGTGTTAGTGTTGAAAAACCACTTTTCGCACTTGTGTTAGTGTTGAAAAACCACTTTTCGCACTTGCGTTGGTGCAGGAAACCACTTTTGCACTTGTATTAGTGTGGAAAAAACACTTTTTGCACTTGTGATAGTGTTGAAAAACCACTTTTCGCACTTGTGTTAGTGTTGAAAAACCACTTTTCGCACTTGTGTTGGTGCAGGAAACCACTTTTGCACTTGTATTAGTGTGGAAAAACCACTTTTCGCACTTGTGTTAGTGTTGAAAAACCACTTTTCGCACATGTGTTAGTGTTGAAAAACCACTTTTCGCACTTGTGTTGGTGCAGGAAACCACTTTTGCACTTGTATTAGTGTGGAAAAAACACTTTTTGCACTTGTGATAGTGTTGAAAAACCACTTTTCGCACTTGTGTTAGTGTTGAAAAACCACTTTTCGCACCTGTGTTGGTGCAGGAAACCACTTTTGCACTTGTATTAGTGTGGAAAAACCACTTTTCGCACTTGTGTTAGTGTTGAAAAACCACTTTTCGCACTTGTGTTAGTGTTGAAAAACCACTTTTCGCACTTGTGTTAGTGTTGAAAAACCACTTTTCACACTTGTGTTGGTGCAGGAAACCACTTTTGCACTTGTATTAGTGTGGAAAAAACACTTTTTGCACTTGTGATAGTGTTGAAAAACCACTTTTCGCACTTGTGTTAGTGTTGAAAAACCACTTTTCGCACTTGTGTTGGTGCAGGAAACCACTTTTGCACTTGTATTAGTGTGGAAAAACCACTTTTCGCACTTGTGTTAGTGTTGAAAAACCACTTTTCGCACTTGTGTTAGTGTTGAAAAACCACTTTTCGCACTTGTGTTGGTGCAGGAAACCACTTTTGCACTTGTATTAGTGTGGAAAAAACACTTTTTGCACTTGTGATAGTGTTGAAAAACCACTTTTCGCACTTGTGTTAGTGTTGAAAAACCACTTTTCGCACTTGTGTTGGTGCAGGAAACCACTTTTGCACTTGTATTAGTGTGGAAAAAACACTTTTCGCACTTGTGTTAGTGTTGAAAAACCACTTTTCGCACTTGTGTTAGTGTTGAAAAACCACTTTTCGCACTTGTGTTGGTGCAGGAAACCACTTTTGCACTTGTATTAGTGTGGAAAAAACACTTTTCGCACTTGTGTTAGTGTTGAAAAACCACTTTTCGCACTTGTGTTAGTGTTGAAAAACCACTTTTCGCACTTGTGTTGGTGTTGAAAAACCACTTTTCGCACTTGTGTTAGTGTTGAAAAACCACTTTTCGCACTTGTGTTGGTGCAGGAAACAACTTTTGCACTTGTATTAGTGTGGAAAAAACACTTTTTGCACTTGTGATAGTGTTGAAAAACCACTTTTCGCACTTGTGTTAGTGTTGAAAAACCACTTTTCGCACTTGTGTTGGTGCAGGAAACCACTTTTGCATTTGTATTAGTGTGGAAAAACCACTTTTCGCACTTGTGTTTGTGTTGAAAAACCACTTTTCGCACTTGTGTTCGTGCAGGAAACCACTTTTGCACTTGTATTAGTGTGGAAAAAACACTTTTTGCACTTGTGATAGTGTTGAAAAACCACTTTTCGCACTTGTGTTAGTGTTGAAAAACCACTTTTCGCACTTGTGTTGGTGCAGGAAACCACTTTTGCACTTGTATTAGTGTGGAAAAACAACTTTTCGCACTTGTGTTAGTGTTGAAAAACCACTTTTCGCACTTGTGTTAGTGTTGAAAAACCACTTTTTGCACTTGTGTTGGTGCAAGAAACCACTTTTGCACTTGTATTAGTGTGGAAAAAACCCTTTTTGCACTTGTGATAGTGTTGAAAAACCACTTTTCGCACTTGTGTTAGTGTTGAAAAACCACTTTTCGCACTTGTGTTGGTGCAGGAAACCACTTTTTGCACTTGTATTAGTGAAGGAAACCACTTTTGCACTTGTATTAGTGTGGAAAAACCACTTTTCGCACTTGTGTTGGTGCAGGAAACCACTTTTGCACTTGTATTAGTGTGGAAAAAACACTTTTTGCACTTGTGATAGTGTTGAAAAACCACTTTTTGCACTTGTGTTAGTGTTGAAAAACCACTTCGCACTTGTGTTGGTGCAGGAAACCACTTTTGCACTTGTATTAGTGTGGAAAAACCACTTTTCGCACTTGTGTTCGTGTTGAAAAACCAATTTTCGCACTTATGTTGGTGCAGGAAACCACTTTTGCACTTGTATTAGTGTGGAAAAAACACTTTTTGCACTTGTGATAGTGTTGAAAAACCACTTTTCGCACTTGTGTTAGTGTTGAAAAACCACTTTTCGCACTTGTGTTGGTGCAGGAAACCACTTTTGCACTTGTATTAGTGTGGAAAGACAACTTTTCGCACTTGTGTTAGTGTTGAAAAACCACTTTTCGCACTTGTGTTAGTGTTGAAAAACCACTTTTCGCACTTGTGTTGGTGCAGGAAACCACTTTTGCACTTGTATTAGTGTGGAAAAAACACTTTTTGCACTTGTGTTAGTGTTGAAAAACCACTTTTCGCACTTGTGTTTGTGCAGGAAACCACTTTTGCACTTGTATTAGTGTGGAAAAACCACTTTTCGCACTTGTGTTAGTGTTGAAAAACCACTTTTCGCACTTGTGTTTGTGCAGGAAACCACTTTTGCACTTGTATTAGTGTGGAAAAAACACTTTTTGCACTTGTGATAGTGTTGAAAAACCACTTTTCGCACTTGTGTTATTGTTGAAAAACCACTTTTCGCACTTCTGTTGGTGCAGGAAACCACTTTTGCACTTGTATTAGTGTGGAAAAACAACTTTTCGCACTTGTGTTAGTGTTGAAAAACCACTTTTCGCACTTGTGTTAGTGTTGAAAAACCACTTTTCGCACTTGTGTTGGTGCAGGAAAACACTTTTTCACTTGTATTAGTGTGGAAAAAACACTTTTTGCACTTGTGATGGTGTTGGAAAACCACTTTTCGCACTTGTGTTAGTGTTGAAAAACCACTTTTCGCACTTGTGTTGCTGCAGGAAACCACTTTTGCACTTGTATTAGTGTGGAAAAACCACTTTTCGCACTTGTGTTAGTGTTGAAAAACCACTTTTCGCACTTGTGTTAGTGTTGAAAAACCACTTTTCGCACTTGTGTTCGTGTTGAAAAACCACTTTTCGCACTTGTGTTGGTGCAGTAAACCACTTTTGCACTTGTATTAGTGTGGAAAAAACACTTTTTGCACTTGTGATAGTGTTGAAAAACCACTTTTCGCACTTGTGTTAGTGTTGAAAAACCACTTTTCGCACTTGTGTTGGTGCAGGAAACCACTTTTGCACTTGTATTAGTGTGGAAAAAACACTTTTTGCACTTGTGATAGTGTTGAAAAACCACTTTTCGCACTTGTGTTGGTGCAGGAAACCACTTTTGCACTTGTATTAGTGTGGAAAAACCACTTTTCGCACTTGTGTTAGTGTTGAAAAACCACTTTTCGCACTTGTGTTGGTGCAGGAAACCACTTTTGCACTTGTATTAGTGTGGAAAAAACACTTTTTGCACTTGTGATAGTGTTGAAAAACCACTTTTCGCACTTGTGTTAGTGTTGAAAAACCACTTTTCGCACTTGTGTTGGTGCAGGAAACCACTTTTGCATTTGTATTAGTGTGGAAAAACCACTTTTCGCACTTGTGTTCGTGTTGAAAAACCACTTTTCGCACTTGTGTTGGTGCAGGAAACCACTTTTGCACTTGTATTAGTGTGGAAAAAACACTTTTTGCACTTGTGATAGTGTTGAAAAACCACTTTTTGCACTTGTGTTAGTGTTGAAAAACCACTTCGCACTTGTGTTGGTGCAGGAAACCACTTTTGCACTTGTATTAGTGTGGAAAAACCACTTTTCGCACTTGTGTTCGTGTTGAAAAACCACTTTTCGCACTTATGTTGGTGCAGGAAACCACTTTTGCACTTGTATTAGTGTGGAAAAAACACTTTTTGCACTTGTGATAGTGTTGAAAAACCACTTTTCGCACTTGTGTTAGTGTTGAAAAACCACTTTTCGCACTTGTGTTGGTGCAGGAAACCACTTTTGCACTTGTTTTAGTGTGGAAAGACAACTTTTCGCACTTGTGTTAGTGTTGAAAAACCACTTTTCGCACTTGTGTTGGTGCAGGAAACCACTTTTGCACTTGTATTAGTGTGGAAAAAACACTTTTTGCACTTGTGATAGTGTTGAAAAACCACTTTTCGCACTTGTGTTGGTGCAGGAAACCACTTTTGCACTTGTATTAGTGTGGAAAAAACACTTTTTGCACTTGTGATAGTGTTGAAAAACCACTTTTCGCACTTGTGTTCGTGTTGAAAAACCACCTTTCGCACTTGTGTTGGTGCAGGAAACCACTTTTGCACTTGTATTAGTGTGGAAAAACAACTTTTCGCACTTGTGTTAGTGTTGAAAAACCACTTTTCACACTGTGTTAGTGTTGAAAAACCACTTTTCGCACTTGTGTTGGTGCAGGAAACCACTTTTGCACTTGTATTGGTGTGGAAAAAACACTTTTTGCACTTGTGATAGTGTTGAAAAACCACTTTTCGCACTTGTGTTAGTGTTGAAAAACCACTTTTCGCATTTGTGTTGGTGCAGGAAACCACTTTTGCACTTGTATTAGTGTGGAAAAAACACTTTTCGCACTTGTGTTAGTGTTGAAAAACCACTTTTCGCACTTGTGTTAGTGTTGAAAAACCACTTTTCGCACTTGTGTTGGTGCAGGAAACCACTTTTGCACTTGTATTAGTGTGGAAAAACCACTTTTCGCACTTGTGTTAGTGTTGAAAAACCACTTTTCGCACTTGTGTTAGTGTTGAAAAACCACTTTTCGCACTTGTGTTGGTGCAGGAAACCACTTTTGCACTTGTATTAGTGTGGAAAAAACACTTTTTGCACTTGTGATAGTGTTGAAAAACCACTTTTCGCACTTGTGTTAGTGTTGAAAAACCACTTTTCGCACCTGTGTTGGTGCAGGAAACCACTTTTGCACTTGTATTAGTGTGGAAAAACCACTTTTCGCAATTGTGTTAGTGTTGAAAAACCACTTTTCGCACTTGTGTTAGTGTTGAAAAACCACTTTTCACACTTGTGTTAGTGTTGAAAAACCACTTTTCGCACTTGTGTTGGTGCAGGAAACCACTTTTGCACTTGTATTAGTGTGGAAAAAACACTTTTTGCACTTGTGATAGTGTTGAAAAACCACTTTTCGCACTTGTGTTAGTGTTGAAAAACCACTTTTCGCACTTGTGTTGGTGCAGGAAACCACTTTTGCACTTGTATTAGTGTGGAGAAAACACTTTTCGCACTTGTGTTAGTGTTGAAAAACCACTTTTCGCACTTGTGTTAGTGTTGAAAAACCACTTTTCGCACTTGTGTTGGTGCAGGAAACCACTTTTGCACTTGTATTAGTGTGGAAAAAACACTTTTTGCACTTGTGATAGTGTTGAAAAACCACTTTTCGCACTTGTGTTAGTGTTGAAAAACCACTTGTCGCACTTGTGTTGGTGCAGGAAACCACTTTTGCATTTGTATTAGTGTGGAAAACCATTTTTCGCACTTGTGTTCGTGTTGAAAAACCACTTTTCGCACTTGTGTTGGTGCAGGAAACCACTTTTGCACTTGTATTAGTGTGGAAAAAACACTTTTTGCACTTGTGATAGTGTTGAAAAACCACTTTTCGCACTTGTGTTAGTGTTGAAAAACCACTTTTCGCACTTGTGTTGGTGCAGGAAACCACTTTTGCACTTGTATTAGTGTGGAAAAACAACTTTTTGCACTTGTGTTAGTGTTGAAAAACCACTTTTCGCACTTGTGTTAGTGTTGAAAAACCACTTTTCGCACTTGTGTTGGTGCAAGAAACCACTTTTGCACTTGTATTAGTGTGGAAAAAACACTTTTTGCACTTGTGATAGTGTTGAAAAACCACTTTTCGCACTTGTGTTAGTGTTGAAAAACCACTTTTCGCACTTGTGTTGGTGCAGGAAACCACTCTTGCACTTGTATTAGTGTGGAAAAACCACTTTTCGCACTTGTGTTAGTGTTGAAAAACCACTTTTCGCACTTGTGTTAGTATTGAAAAACCACTTTTCGCACTTGTGTTAGTGTTAAAAAAACACTTTTCGCACTTGTGTTGGTGCAGGAAACCACTTTTGCACTTGTATTAGTGTGGAAAAAACACTTTTTGCACTTGTGATAGTGTTGAAAAACCACTTTTTGCACTTGTGTTAGTGTTGAAAAACCACTTTTCGCACTTGTGTTTGTGCAGGAAACCACTTTTGCACTTGTATTAGTGTGGAAAAACCACTTTTCGCACTTGTGTTAGTGTTGAAAAACCACTTTTCGCACTTGTGTTTGTGCAGGAAACCACTTTTGCACTTGTATTAGTGTGGAAAAAACACTTTTTGCACTTGTGATAGTGTTGAAAAACCACTTTTCGCACTTGTGTTATTGTTGAAAAACCACTTTTCGCACTTCTGTTGGTGCAGGAAACCACTTTTGCACTTGTATTAGTGTGGAAAAACAACTTTTCGCACTTGTGTTAGTGTTGAAAAACCACTTTTCGCACTTGTGTTAGTGTTGAAAAACCACTTTTCGCACTTGTGTTGGTGCAGGAAAACACTTTTTCACTTGTATTAGTGTGGAAAAAACACTTTTTGCACTTGTGATGGTGTTGGAAAACCACTTTTCGCACTTGTGTTAGTGTTGAAAAACCACTTTTCGCACTTGTGTTGCTGCAGGAAACCACTTTTGCACTTGTATTAGTGTGGAAAAACCACTTTTCGCACTTGTGTTAGTGTTGAAAAACCACTTTTCGCACTTGTGTTAGTGTTGAAAAACCACTTTTCGCACTTGTGTTCGTGTTGAAAAACCACTTTTCGCACTTGTGTTGGTGCAGTAAACCACTTTTGCACTTGTATTAGTGTGGAAAAAACACTTTTTGCACTTGTGATAGTGTTGAAAATCCACTTTTCGCACTTGTGTTAGTGTTGAAAAACCACTTTTCGCACTTGTGTTGGTGCAGGAAACCACTTTTGCACTTGTATTAGTGTGGAAAAAACACTTTTTGCACTTGTGATAGTGTTGAAAAACCACTTTTCGCACTTGTGTTGGTGCAGGAAACCACTTTTGCACTTGTATTAGTGTGGAAAAACCACTTTTCGCACTTGTGTTAGTGTTGAAAAACCACTTTTCGCACTTGTGTTGGTGCAGGAAACCACTTTTGCACTTGTATTAGTGTGGAAAAAACACTTTTTGCACTTGTGATAGTGTTGAAAAACCACTTTTCGCACTTGTGTTAGTGTTGAAAAACCACTTTTCGCACTTGTGTTGGTGCAGGAAACCACTTTTGCATTTGTATTAGTGTGGAAAAACCACTTTTCGCACTTGTGTTCGTGTTGAAAAACCACTTTTCGCACTTGTGTTGGTGCAGGAAACCACTTTTGCACTTGTATTAGTGTGGAAAAAACACTTTTTGCACTTGTGATAGTGTTGAAAAACCACTTTTCGCACTTGTGTTAGTGTTGAAAAACCACTTTTCGCACTTGTGTTGGTGCAGGAAACCACTTTTGCACTTGTATTAGTGTGGAAAAACAACTTTTCGCACTTGTGTTAGTGTTGAAAAACCACTTTTCGCACTTGTGTTAGTGTTGAAAAACCACTTTTCGCACTTGTGTTGGTGCAAGAAACCACTTTTGCACTTGTATTAGTATGGACAAAACACTTTTTGCACTTGTGATAGTGTTGAAAAACCACTTTTCGCACTTGTGTTAGTGTTGAAAAACCACTTTTCGCACTTGTGTTGGTGCAGGAAACCACTCTTGCACTTGTATTAGTGTGGAAAAACCACTTTTCGCACTTGTGTTAGTGTTGAAAAACCACTTTTCGCACTTGTGTTAGTATTGAAAAACCACTTTTCGCACTTGTGTTAGTGTTGAAAAACCACTTTTCGCACTTGTGTTGGTGCAGGAAACCACTTTTGCACTTGTATTAGTGTGGAAAAAACACTTTTTGCACTTGTGATAGTGTTGAAAAACCACTTTTCGCACTTGTGTTAGTGTTGAAAAACCACTTTTCGCACTTGTGTTTGTGCAGGAAACCACTTTTGCACTTGTATTAGTGTGGAAAAACCACTTTTCGCACTTGTGTTAGTGTTGAAAAGCCACTTTTCGCACTTGTGTTAGTGTTGAAAAACCACATTTCGCACTTGTGTTGGTGCAGGAAACCACTTTTGCACTTGTATTAGTGTGGAAAAACAACTTTTCGCACTTGTGTTAGTGTTGAAAAACCACTTTTCGCACTTGTGTTAGTGTTGAAAAACCACTTTTCGCACTTGTGTTGGTGCAGGAAAACACTTTTGCACTTGTATTAGTGTGGAAAAAACACTTTTTGCACTTGTGATGGTGTTGAAAAACCACTTTTCGCACTTGTGTTAGTGTTGAAAAACCACTTTTCGCACTTGTGTTGCTGGAGGAAACCACTTTTGCACTTGTATTAGTGTGGAAAAACCACTTTTCGCACTTGTGTTAGTGTTGAAAAACCACTTTTCGCACTTGTGTTAGTGTTGAAAAACCACTTTTCACACTTGTGTTAGTGTTGAAAAACCACTTTTCGCACTTGTGTTGGTGCAGGAAACCACTTTTGCACTTGTATTAGTGTGGAAAAAACACTTTTTGCACTTGTGATAGTGTTGAAAAACCACTTTTCGCACTTGTGTTAGTGTTGAAAAACCACTTTTCGCACTTGTGTTGGTGCAGGAAACCACTTTTGCACTTGTATTAGTGTGGAAAAAACACTTTTGCACTTGTGATAGTGTTGAAAAACCACTTTTCGCACTTGTGTTAGTGTTGAAAAACCACTTTTCGCACTTGTGTTGGTGCAGGAAACCACTTTTGCACTTGTATTAGTGTGGAAAAACCACTTTTCGCACTTGTGTTAGTGTTGAAAAACCACTTTTCGCACTTGTGTTAGTGTTGAAAAACCACTTTTCGCACTTGTGTTGGTGCAGGAAACCACTTTTGCACTTGTATTAGTGTGGAAAAAACACTTTTTGCACTTGTGATAGTGTTGAAAAACCACTTTTCGCACTTGTGTTAGTGTTGAAAAACCACTTTTCGCACTTGTGTTGGTGCAGGAAACCACTTTTGCACTTGTATTAGTGTGGAAAAACCACTTTTCGCACTTGTGTTAGTGTTGAAAAACCACTTTTCGCACTTGTGTTAGTGTTGAAAAACCACTTTTCGCACTTGTGTTAGTGTTGAAAAACCACTTTTTGCACTTGTGTTGGTGCAGGAAACCACTTTTCCACTTGTATTAGTGTGGAAAAACACTTTTTGCACTTGTGATAGTGTTGAAAAACCACTTTTCGCACTTGTGTTAGTGTTGAAAAACCACTTTTCGCACTTGTGTTGGTGCAGGAAACCACTTTTGCACTTGTATTAGTGTGGAAAAACCACTTTTCGCACTTGTGTTAGTGTTGAAAAACCACTTTTCACACTTGTGTTAGTGTTGAAAAACCACTTTTCGCACTGTGTTGGTGCAGGAAACCACTTTTGCACTTGTATTAGTGTGGAAAAAACACTTTTTGCACTTGTGATAGTGTTGAAATACCACTTTTCGCACTTGTGTTAGTGTTGAAAAACCACTTTTCGCACTTGTGTTAGTGCAGGAAACCACTTTTGCACTTGTATTAGTGTGGAAAAACCACTTTTCGCACTTGTGTTAGTGTTGAAAAACCACTTTTCGCACTTGTGTTAGTGTTGAAAAACCACTTTTCGCACTTGTGTTGGTGCAGGAAACCACTTTTGCACTTGTATTAGTGTGGAAAAAACACTTTTCGCACTTGTGTTAGTGTTGAAAAACCACTTTTTGCACTTGTGTTGGTGCAAGAAACCACTTTTGCACTTGTATTAGTGTGGAAAAAACACTTTTTGCACTTGTGATAGTGTTGAAAAACCACTTTTCGCACTTGTGTTAGTGTTGAAAAACCACTTTTCGCACTTGTGTTGGTGCAGGAAACCACTTTTGCACTTGTATTAGTGTGGAAAAACAACTTTTCGCACTTGTGTTAGTGTTGAAAAACCACTTTTCGCACTTGTGTTAGTGTTGAAAAACCACTTTTTGCACTTGTGTTGGTGCAAGAAACCACTTTTGCACTTGTATTAGTGTGGAAAAAACACTTTTTGCACTTGTGATAGTGTTGAAAAACCACTTTTCGCACTTGTGTTAGTGTTGAAAAACCACTTTTCGCACTTGTGTTGGTGCAGGAAACCACTTTTTGCACTTGTATTAGTGCAGGAAACCACTTTTGCACTTGTATTAGTGTGGAAAAACCACTTTTCGCACTTGTGTTAGTGTTGAAAAACCACTTTTCGCACTTGTGTTAGTGTTGAAAAACCACTTTTCGCACTTGTGTTGGTGCAGGAAACCACTTTTGCACTTGTATTAGTGTGGAAAAAACACTTTTCGCACTTGTGTTAGTGTTGAAAAACCACTTTTCGCACTTGTGTTAGTGTTGAAAAACCACTTTTCGCACTTGCGTTGGTGCAGGAAACCACTTTTGCACTTGTATTAGTGTGGAAAAAACACTTTTTGCACTTGTGATAGTGTTGAAAAACCACTTTTCGCACTTGTGTTAGTGTTGAAAAACCACTTTTCGCACTTGTGTTGGTGCAGGAAACCACTTTTGCACTTGTATTAGTGTGGAAAAACCACTTTTCGCACTTGTGTTAGTGTTGAAAAACCACTTTTCGCACTTGTGTTAGTGTTGAAAAACCACTTTTCGCACTTGTGTTGGTGCAGGAAACCACTTTTGCACTTGTATTAGTGTGGAAAAAACACTTTTTGCACTTGTGATAGTGTTGAAAAACCACTTTTCGCACTTGTGTTAGTGTTGAAAAACCACTTTTCGCACCTGTGTTGGTGCAGGAAACCACTTTTGCACTTGTATTAGTGTGGAAAAACCACTTTTCGCACTTGTGTTAGTGTTGAAAAACCACTTTTCGCACTTGTGTTAGTGTTGAAAAACCACTTTTCGCACTTGTGTTAGTGTTGAAAAACCACTTTTCACACTTGTGTTGGTGCAGGAAACCACTTTTGCACTTGTATTAGTGTGGAAAAAACACTTTTTGCACTTGTGATAGTGTTGAAAAACCACTTTTCGCACTTGTGTTAGTGTTGAAAAACCACTTTTCGCACTTGTGTTGGTGCAGGAAACCACTTTTGCACTTGTATTAGTGTGGAAAAACCACTTTTCGCACTTGTGTTAGTGTTGAAAAACCACTTTTCGCACTTGTGTTAGTGTTGAAAAACCACTTTTCGCACTTGTGTTGGTGCAGGAAACCACTTTTGCACTTGTATTAGTGTGGAAAAAACACTTTTTGCACTTGTGATAGTGTTGAAAAACCACTTTTCACACTTGTGTTAGTGTTGAAAAACCACTTTTCGCACTTGTGTTGGTGCAGGAAACCACTTTTGCACTTGTATTAGTGTGGAAAAAACACTTTTCGCACTTGTGTTAGTGTTGAAAAACCACTTTTCGCACTTGTGTTAGTGTTGAAAAACCACTTTTCGCACTTGTGTTGGTGCAGGAAACCACTTTTGCACTTGTATTAGTGTGGAAAAAACACTTTTCGCACTTGTGTTAGTGTTGAAAAACCACTTTTCGCACTTGTGTTAGTGTTGAAAAACCACTTTTCGCACTTGTGTTGGTGTTGAAAAACCACTTTTCGCACTTGTGTTAGTGTTGAAAAACCACTTTTCGCACTTGTGTTGGTGCAGGAAACAACTTTTGCACTTGTATTAGTGTGGAAAAAACACTTTTTGCACTTGTGATAGTGTTGAAAAACCACTTTTCGCACTTGTGTTAGTGTTGAAAAACCACTTTTCGCACTTGTGTTGGTGCAGGAAACCACTTTTGCATTTGTATTAGTGTGGAAAAACCACTTTTCGCACTTGTGTTCGTGTTGAAAAACCACTTTTCGCACTTGTGTTCGTGCAGGAAACCACTTTTGCACTTGTATTAGTGTGGAAAAAACACTTTTTGCACTTGTGATAGTGTTGAAAAACCACTTTTCGCACTTGTGTTAGTGTTGAAAAACCACTTTTCGCACTTGTGTTGGTGCAGGAAACCACTTTTGCACTTGTATTAGTGTGGAAAAACAACTTTTCGCACTTGTGTTAGTGTTGAAAAACCACTTTTCGCACTTGTGTTAGTGTTGAAAAACCACTTTTTGCACTTGTGTTGGTGCAAGAAACCACTTTTGCACTTGTATTAGTGTGGAAAAAACCCTTTTTGCACTTGTGATAGTGTTGAAAAACCACTTTTCGCACTTGTGTTAGTGTTGAAAAACCACTTTTCGCACTTGTGTTGGTGCAGGAAACCACTTTTTGCACTTGTATTAGTGAAGGAAACCACTTTTGCACTTGTATTAGTGTGGAAAAACCACTTTTCGCACTTGTGTTGGTGCAGGAAACCACTTTTGCACTTGTATTAGTGTGGAAAAAACACTTTTTGCACTTGTGATAGTGTTGAAAAACCACTTTTTGCACTTGTGTTAGTGTTGAAAAACCACTTCGCACTTGTGTTGGTGCAGGAAACCACTTTTGCACTTGTATTAGTGTGGAAAAACCACTTTTCGCACTTGTGTTCGTGTTGAAAAACCAATTTTCGCACTTATGTTGGTGCAGGAAACCACTTTTGCACTTGTATTAGTGTGGAAAAAACACTTTTTGCACTTGTGATAGTGTTGAAAAACCACTTTTCGCACTTGTGTTAGTGTTGAAAAACCACTTTTCGCACCTGTGTTGGTGCAGGAAACCACTTTTGCACTTGTATTAGTGTGGAAAAACCACTTTTCGCACTTGTGTTAGTGTTGAAAAACCACTTTTCGCACTTGTGTTAGTGTTGAAAAACCACTTTTCGCACTTGTGTTAGTGTTGAAAAACCACTTTTCACACTTGTGTTGGTGCAGGAAACCACTTTTGCACTTGTATTAGTGTGGAAAAAACACTTTTTGCACTTGTGATAGTGTTGAAAAACCACTTTTCGCACTTGTGTTAGTGTTGAAAAACCACTTTTCGCACTTGTGTTGGTGCAGGAAACCACTTTTGCACTTGTATTAGTGTGGAAAAACCACTTTTCGCACTTGTGTTAGTGTTGAAAAACCACTTTTCGCACTTGTGTTAGTGTTGAAAAACCACTTTTCGCACTTGTGTTGGTGCAGGAAACCACTTTTGCACTTGTATTAGTGTGGAAAAAACACTTTTTGCACTTGTGATAGTGTTGAAAAACCACTTTTCGCACTTGTGTTAGTGTTGAAAAACCACTTTTCGCACTTGTGTTGGTGCAGGAAACCACTTTTGCACTTGTATTAGTGTGGAAAAAACACTTTTCGCACTTGTGTTAGTGTTGAAAAACCACTTTTCGCACTTGTGTTAGTGTTGAAAAACCACTTTTCGCACTTGTGTTGGTGCAGGAAACCACTTTTGCACTTGTATTAGTGTGGAAAAAACACTTTTCGCACTTGTGTTAGTGTTGAAAAACCACTTTTCGCACTTGTGTTAGTGTTGAAAAACCACTTTTCGCACTTGTGTTGGTGTTGAAAAACCACTTTTCGCACTTGTGTTAGTGTTGAAAAACCACTTTTCGCACTTGTGTTGGTGCAGGAAACAACTTTTGCACTTGTATTAGTGTGGAAAAAACACTTTTTGCACTTGTGATAGTGTTGAAAAACCACTTTTCGCACTTGTGTTAGTGTTGAAAAACCACTTTTCGCACTTGTGTTGGTGCAGGAAACCACTTTTGCATTTGTATTAGTGTGGAAAAACCACTTTTCGCACTTGTGTTCGTGTTGAAAAACCACTTTTCGCACTTGTGTTCGTGCAGGAAACCACTTTTGCACTTGTATTAGTGTGGAAAAAACACTTTTTGCACTTGTGATAGTGTTGAAAAACCACTTTTCGCACTTGTGTTAGTGTTGAAAAACCACTTTTCGCACTTGTGTTGGTGCAGGAAACCACTTTTGCACTTGTATTAGTGTGGAAAAACAACTTTTCGCACTTGTGTTAGTGTTGAAAAACCACTTTTCGCACTTGTGTTAGTGTTGAAAAACCACTTTTTGCACTTGTGTTGGTGCAAGAAACCACTTTTGCACTTGTATTAGTGTGGAAAAAACCCTTTTTGCACTTGTGATAGTGTTGAAAAACCACTTTTCGCACTTGTGTTAGTGTTGAAAAACCACTTTTCGCACTTGTGTTGGTGCAGGAAACCACTTTTTGCACTTGTATTAGTGAAGGAAACCACTTTTGCACTTGTATTAGTGTGGAAAAACCACTTTTCGCACTTGTGTTGGTGCAGGAAACCACTTTTGCACTTGTATTAGTGTGGAAAAAACACTTTTTGCACTTGTGATAGTGTTGAAAAACCACTTTTTGCACTTGTGTTAGTGTTGAAAAACCACTTCGCACTTGTGTTGGTGCAGGAAACCACTTTTGCACTTGTATTAGTGTGGAAAAACCACTTTTCGCACTTGTGTTCGTGTTGAAAAACCAATTTTCGCACTTATGTTGGTGCAGGAAACCACTTTTGCACTTGTATTAGTGTGGAAAAAACACTTTTTGCACTTGTGATAGTGTTGAAAAACCACTTTTCGCACTTGTGTTAGTGTTGAAAAACCACTTTTCGCACTTGTGTTGGTGCAGGAAACCACTTTTGCACTTGTATTAGTGTGGAAAGACAACTTTTCGCACTTGTGTTAGTGTTGAAAAACCACTTTTCGCACTTGTGTTAGTGTTGAAAAACCACTTTTCGCACTTGTGTTGGTGCAGGAAACCACTTTTGCACTTGTATTAGTGTGGAAAAAACACTTTTTGCACTTGTGATAGTGTTGAAAAACCACTTTTCGCACTTGTGTTGGTGCAGGAAACCACTTTTGCACTTGTATTAGTGTGGAAAAAACACTTTTTGCACTTGTGATAGTGTTGAAAAACCACTTTTCGCACTTGTGTTAGTGTTGAAAAACCACCTTTCGCACTTGTGTTGGTGCAGGAAACCACTTTTGCACTTGTATTAGTGTGGAAAAACAACTTTTCGCACTTGTGTTAGTGTTGAAAAACCACTTTTCGCACTGTGTTAGTGTTGAAAAACCACTTTTCGCACTTGTTGGTGCAGGAAACCACTTTTGCACTTGTATTAGTGTGCAAAAAACACTTTTTGCACTTGTGATAGTGTTGAAAAACCACTTTTCGCACTTGTGTTAGTGTTGAAAAACCACTTTTCGCATTTGTGTTGGTGCAGGAAACCACTTTTGCACTTGTATTAGTGTGGAAAAAACACTTTTCGCACTTGTGTTAGTGTTGAAAAACCACTTTTCGCACTTGTGTTAGTGTTGAAAAACCACTTTTCGCACTTGTGTTGGTGCAGGAAACCACTTTTGCACTTGTATTAGTGTGGAAAAACCACTTTTCGCACTTGTGTTAGTGTTGAAAAACCACTTTTCGCACTTGTGTTAGTGTTGAAAAACCACTTTTCGCACTTGTGTTGGTGCAGGAAACCACTTTTGCACTTGTATTAGTGTGGAAAAAACACTTTTTGCACTTGTGATAGTGTTGAAAAACCACTTTTCGCACTTGTGTTAGTGTTGAAAAACCACTTTTCGCACCTGTGTTGGTGCAGGAAACCACTTTTGCACTTGTATTAGTGTGGAAAAACCACTTTTCGCAATTGTGTTAGTGTTGAAAAACCACTTTTCGCACTTGTGTTAGTGTTGAAAAACCACTTTTCACACTTGTGTTAGTGTTGAAAAACCACTTTTCGCACTTGTGTTGGTGCAGGAAACCACTTTTGCACTTGTATTAGTGTGGAAAAAACACTTTTTGCACTTGTGATAGTGTTGAAAAACCACTTTTCGCACTTGTGTTAGTGTTGAAAAACCACTTTTCGCACTTGTGTTGGTGCAGGAAACCACTTTTGCACTTGTATTAGTGTGGAAAAAACACTTTTTGCACTTGTGATAGTGTTGAAAAACCACTTTTCGCACTTGTGTTAGTGTTGAAAAACCACTTTTCGCACCTGTGTTGGTGCAGGAAACCACTTTTGCACTTGTATTAGTGTGGAAAAACCACTTTTCGCACTTGTGTTAGTGTTGAAAAACCACTTTTCGCACTTGTGTTAGTGTTGAAAAACCACTTTTCGCACTTGTGTTAGTGTTGAAAAACCACTTTTCACACTTGTGTTGGTGCAGGAAACCACTTTTGCACTTGTATTAGTGTGGAAAAAACACTTTTTGCACTTGTGATAGTGTTGAAAAACCACTTTTCGCACTTGTGTTAGTGTTGAAAAACCACTTTTCGCACTTGTGTTGGTGCAGGAAACCACTTTTGCACTTGTATTAGTGTGGAAAAACCACTTTTCGCACTTGTGTTAGTGTTGAAAAACCACTTTTCGCACTTGTGTTAGTGTTGAAAAACCACTTTTCGCACTTGTGTTGGTGCAGGAAACCACTTTTGCACTTGTATTAGTGTGGAAAAAACACTTTTTGCACTTGTGATAGTATTGAAAAACCACTTTTCGCACTTGTGTTAGTGTTGAAAAACCACTTTTCGCACTTGTGTTGGTGCAGGAAACCACTTTTGCACCTGTATTAGTGTGGAAAAAACACTTTTCGCACTTGTGTTAGTGTTGAAAAACCACTTTTCGCACTTGTGTTAGTGTTGAAAAACCACTTTTCGCACTTGTGTTGGTGCAGGAAACCACTTTTGCACTTGTATTAGTGTGGAAAAAACTTTTCGCACTTGTGTTAGTGTTGAAAAACCACTTTTCGCACTTGTGTTAGTGTTGAAAAACCACTTTTCGCACTTGTGTTGGTGTTGAAAAACCACTTTTCGCACTTGTGTTAGTGTTGAAAAACCACTTTTCGCACTTGTGTTGGTGCAGGAAACAACTTTTGCACTTGTATTAGTGTGGAAAAAACACTTTTTGCACTTGTGATAGTGTTGAAAAACCACTTTTCGCACTTGTGTTAGTGTTGAAAAACCACTTTTCGCACTTGTGTTCGTGCAGGAAACCACTTTTGCATTTGTATTAGTGTGGAAAAACCACTTTTCGCACTTGTGTTCGTGTTGAAAAACCACTTTTCGCACTTGTGTTGGTGCAGTAAACCACTTTTGCACTTGTATTAGTGTGGAAAAAACACTTTTTGCACTTGTGATAGTGTTGAAAAACCACTTTTCGCACTTGTGTTAGTGTTGAAAAACCACTTTTCGCACTTGTGTTGGTGCAGGAAACCACTTTTGCACTTGTATTAGTGTGGAAAAAACACTTTTTGCACTTGTGATAGTGTTGAAAAACCACTTTTCGCACTTGTGTTGGTGCAGGAAACCACTTTTGCACTTGTATTAGTGTGGAAAAACCACTTTTCGCACTTGTGTTAGTGTTGAAAAACCACTTTTCGCACTTGTGTTGGTGCAGGAAACCACTTTTGCACTTGTATTAGTGTGGAAAAAACACTTTTTGCACTTGTGATAGTGTTGAAAAACCACTTTTCGCACTTGTGTTAGTGTTGAAAAACCACTTTTCGCACTTGTGTTGGTGCAGGAAACCACTTTTGCATTTGTATTAGTGTGGAAAAACCACTTTTCGCACTTGTGTTCGTGTTGAAAAACCACTTTTCGCACTTGTGTTGGTGCAGGAAACCACTTTTGCACTTGTATTAGTGTGGAAAAAACACTTTTTGCACTTGTGATAGTGTTGAAAAACCACTTTTCGCACTTGTGTTAGTGTTGAAAAACCACTTTTCGCACTTGTGTTGGTGCAGGAAACCACTTTTGCACTTGTATTAGTGTGGAAAAACAACTTTTCGCACTTGTGTTAGTGTTGAAAAACCACTTTTCGCACTTGTGTTAGTGTTGAAAAACCACTTTTCGCACTTGTGTTGGTGCAAGAAACCACTTTTGCACTTGTATTAGTATGGAAAAAACACTTTTTGCACTTGTGATAGTGTTGAAAAACCACTTTTCGCACTTGTGTTAGTGTTGAAAAACCACTTTTCGCACTTGTGTTGGTGCAGGAAACCACTCTTGCACTTGTATTAGTGTGGAAAAACCACTTTTCGCACTTGTGTTAGTGTTGAAAAACCACTTTTCGCACTTGTGTTAGTATTGAAAAACCACTTTTCGCACTTGTGTTAGTGTTGAAAAACCACTTTTCGCACTTGTGTTGGTGCAGGAAACCACTTTTGCACTTGTATTAGTGTGGAAAAAACACTTTTTGCACTTGTGATAGTGTTGAAAAACCACTTTTCGCACTTGTGTTAGTGTTGAAAAACCACTTTTCGCACTTGTGTTTGTGCAGGAAACCACTTTTGCACTTGTATTAGTGTGGAAAAACCACTTTTCGCACTTGTGTTAGTGTTGAAAAGCCACTTTTCGCACTTGTGTTAGTGTTGAAAAACCACATTTCGCACTTGTGTTGGTGCAGGAAACCACTTTTGCACTTGTATTAGTGTGGAAAAACCACTTTTCGCACTTGTGTTAGTATTGAAAAACCACTTTTCGCACTTGTGTTAGTGTTGAAAAACCACTTTTCGCACTTGTGTTGGTGCAGGAAACCACTTTTGCACTTGTATTAGTGTGGAAAAAACACTTTTTGCACTTGTGATAGTGTTGAAAAACCACTTTTCGCACTTGTGTTAGTGTTGAAAAACCACTTGTCGCACTTGTGTTGGTGCAGGAAACCACTTTTGCATTTGTATTAGTGTGGAAAACCACTTTTCGCACTTGTGTTCGTGTTGAAAAACCACTTTTCGCACTTGTGTTGGTGCAGGAAACCACTTTTGCACTTGTATTAGTGTGGAAAAAACACTTTTTGCACTTGTGATAGTGTTGAAAAACCACTTTTCGCACTTGTGTTAGTGTTGAAAAACCACTTTTCGCACTTGTGTTGGTGCAGGAAACCACTTTTGCACTTGTATTAGTGTGGAAAAACAACTTTTTGCACTTGTGTTAGTGTTGAAAAACCACTTTTCGCACTTGTGTTAGTGTTGAAAAACCACTTTTCGCACTTGTGTTGGTGCAAGAAACCACTTTTGCACTTGTATTAGTGTGGAAAAAACACTTTTTGCACTTGTGATAGTGTTGAAAAACCACTTTTCGCACTTGTGTTAGTGTTGAAAAACCACTTTTCGCACTTGTGTTGGTGCAGGAAACCACTCTTGCACTTGTATTAGTGTGGAAAAACCACTTTTCGCACTTGTGTTAGTGTTGAAAAACCACTTTTCGCACTTGTGTTAGTATTGAAAAACCACTTTTCGCACTTGTGTTAGTGTTAAAAAACCACTTTTCGCACTTGTGTTGGTGCAGGAAACCACTTTTGCACTTGTATTAGTGTGGAAAAAACACTTTTTGCACTTGTGATAGTGTTGAAAAACCACTTTTTGCACTTGTGTTAGTGTTGAAAAACCACTTTTCGCACTTGTGTTTGTGCAGGAAACCACTTTTGCACTTGTATTAGTGTGGAAAAACCACTTTTCGCACTTGTGTTAGTGTTGAAAAACCACTTTTCGCACTTGTGTTTGTGCAGGAAACCACTTTTGCACTTGTATTAGTGTGGAAAAAACACTTTTTGCACTTGTGATAGTGTTGAAAAACCACTTTTCGCACTTGTGTTATTGTTGAAAAACCACTTTTCGCACTTCTGTTGGTGCAGGAAACCACTTTTGCACTTGTATTAGTGTGGAAAAACAACTTTTCGCACTTGTGTTAGTGTTGAAAAACCACTTTTCGCACTTGTGTTAGTGTTGAAAAACCACTTTTCGCACTTGTGTTGGTGCAGGAAAACACTTTTTCACTTGTATTAGTGTGGAAAAAACACTTTTTGCACTTGTGATGGTGTTGGAAAACCACTTTTCGCACTTGTGTTAGTGTTGAAAAACCACTTTTCGCACTTGTGTTGCTGCAGGAAACCACTTTTGCACTTGTATTAGTGTGGAAAAACCACTTTTCGCACTTGTGTTAGTGTTGAAAAACCACTTTTCGCACTTGTGTTAGTGTTGAAAAACCACTTTTCGCACTTGTGTTCGTGTTGAAAAACCACTTTTCGCACTTGTGTTGGTGCAGTAAACCACTTTTGCACTTGTATTAGTGTGGAAAAAACACTTTTTGCACTTGTGATAGTGTTGAAAAACCACTTTTCGCACTTGTGTTAGTGTTGAAAAACCACTTTTCGCACTTGTGTTGGTGCAGGAAACCACTTTTGCACTTGTATTAGTGTGGAAAAAACACTTTTTGCACTTGTGATAGTGTTGAAAAACCACTTTTCGCACTTGTGTTGGTGCAGGAAACCACTTTTGCACTTGTATTAGTGTGGAAAAACCACTTTTCGCACTTGTGTTAGTGTTGAAAAACCACTTTTCGCACTTGTGTTGGTGCAGGAAACCACTTTTGCACTTGTATTAGTGTGGAAAAAACACTTTTTGCACTTGTGATAGTGTTGAAAAACCACTTTTCGCACTTGTGTTAGTGTTGAAAAACCACTTTTCGCACTTGTGTTGGTGCAGGAAACCACTTTTGCATTTGTATTAGTGTGGAAAAACCACTTTTCGCACTTGTGTTCGTGTTGAAAAACCACTTTTCGCACTTGTGTTGGTGCAGGAAACCACTTTTGCACTTGTATTAGTGTGGAAAAAACACTTTTTGCACTTGTGATAGTGTTGAAAAACCACTTTTCGCACTTGTGTTAGTGTTGAAAAACCACTTTTCGCACTTGTGTTGGTGCAGGAAACCACTTTTGCACTTGTATTAGTGTGGAAAAACAACTTTTCGCACTTGTGTTAGTGTTGAAAAACCACTTTTCGCACTTGTGTTAGTGTTGAAAAACCACTTTTCGCACTTGTGTTGGTGCAAGAAACCACTTTTGCACTTGTATTAGTATGGACAAAACACTTTTTGCACTTGTGATAGTGTTGAAAAACCACTTTTCGCACTTGTGTTAGTGTTGAAAAACCACTTTTCGCACTTGTGTTGGTGCAGGAAACCACTCTTGCACTTGTATTAGTGTGGAAAAACCACTTTTCGCACTTGTGTTAGTGTTGAAAAACCACTTTTCGCACTTGTGTTAGTATTGAAAAACCACTTTTCGCACTTGTGTTAGTGTTGAAAAACCACTTTTCGCACTTGTGTTGGTGCAGGAAACCACTTTTGCACTTGTATTAGTGTGGAAAAAACACTTTTTGCACTTGTGATAGTGTTGAAAAACCACTTTTCGCACTTGTGTTAGTGTTGAAAAACCACTTTTCGCACTTGTGTTTGTGCAGGAAACCACTTTTGCACTTGTATTAGTGTGGAAAAACCACTTTTCGCACTTGTGTTAGTGTTGAAAAGCCACTTTTCGCACTTGTGTTAGTGTTGAAAAACCACATTTCGCACTTGTGTTGGTGCAGGAAACCACTTTTGCACTTGTATTAGTGTGGAAAAACAACTTTTCGCACTTGTGTTAGTGTTGAAAAACCACTTTTCGCACTTGTGTTAGTGTTGAAAAACCACTTTTCGCACTTGTGTTGGTGCAGGAAAACACTTTTGCACTTGTATTAGTGTGGAAAAAACACTTTTTGCACTTGTGATGGTGTTGAAAAACCACTTTTCGCACTTGTGTTAGTGTTGAAAAACCACTTTTCGCACTTGTGTTGCTGGAGGAAACCACTTTTGCACTTGTATTAGTGTGGAAAAACCACTTTTCGCACTTGTGTTAGTGTTGAAAAACCACTTTTCGCACTTGTGTTAGTGTTGAAAAACCACTTTTCACACTTGTGTTAGTGTTGAAAAACCACTTTTCGCACTTGTGTTGGTGCAGGAAACCACTTTTGCACTTGTATTAGTGTGGAAAAAACACTTTTTGCACTTGTGATAGTGTTGAAAAACCACTTTTCGCACTTGTGTTAGTGTTGAAAAACCACTTTTCGCACTTGTGTTGGTGCAGGAAACCACTTTTGCACTTGTATTAGTGTGGAAAAAACACTTTTGCACTTGTGATAGTGTTGAAAAACCACTTTTCGCACTTGTGTTAGTGTTGAAAAACCACTTTTCGCACTTGTGTTGGTGCAGGAAACCACTTTTGCACTTGTATTAGTGTGGAAAAACCACTTTTCGCACTTGTGTTAGTGTTGAAAAACCACTTTTCGCACTTGTGTTAGTGTTGAAAAACCACTTTTCGCACTTGTGTTGGTGCAGGAAACCACTTTTGCACTTGTATTAGTGTGGAAAAAACACTTTTTGCACTTGTGATAGTGTTGAAAAACCACTTTTCGCACTTGTGTTAGTGTTGAAAAACCACTTTTCGCACCTGTGTTGGTGCAGGAAACCACTTTTGCACTTGTATTAGTGTGGAAAAACCACTTTTCGCACTTGTGTTAGTGTTGAAAAACCACTTTTCGCACTTGTGTTAGTGTTGAAAAACCACTTTTCGCACTTGTGTTAGTGTTGAAAAACCACTTTTCACACTTGTGTTGGTGCAGGAAACCACTTTTGCACTTGTATTAGTGTGGAAAAAACACTTTTTGCACTTGTGATAGTGTTGAAAAACCACTTTTCGCACTTGTGTTAGTGTTGAAAAACCACTTTTCGCACTTGTGTTGGTGCAGGAAACCACTTTTGCACTTGTATTAGTGTGGAAAAACCACTTTTTGCACTTGTGTTAGTGTTGAAAAACCACTTTTCGCACTTGTGTTAGTGTTGAAAAACCACTTTTCGCACTTGTGTTGGTGCAGGAAACCACTTTTGCACTTGTATTAGTGTGGAAAAAACACTTTTTGCACTTGTGATAGTGTTGAAAAACCACTTTTCGCACTTGTGTTAGTGTTGAAAAACCACTTTTCGCACTTGTGTTGGTGCAGGAAACCACTTTTGCACTTGTATTAGTGTGGAAAAAACACTTTTCGCACTTGTGTTAGTGTTGAAAAACCACTTTTCGCACTTGTGTTAGTGTTGAAAAACCACTTTTCGCACTTGTGTTGGTGCAGGAAACCACTTTTGCACTTGTATTAGTGTGGAAAAAACACTTTTCGCACTTGTGTTGGTGCAAGAAACCACTTTTGCACTTGTATTAGTGTGGAAAAAACACTTTTTGCACTTGTGATAGTGTTGAAAAACCACTTTTCGCACTTGTGTTAGTGTTGAAAAACCACTTTTCGCACTTGTGTTGGTGCAGGAAACCACTTTTGCACTTGTATTAGTGTGGAAAAAACACTTTTCGCACTTGTGTTAGTGTTGAAAAACCACTTTTCGCACTTGTGTTAGTGTTGAAAAACCACTTTTTGCACTTGTGTTGGTGCAAGAAACCACTTTTGCACTTGTATTAGTGTGGAAAAAACACTTTTTGCACTTGTGATAGTGTTGAAAAACCACTTTTCGCACTTGTGTTAGTGTTGAAAAACCACTTTTCGCACTTGTGTTGGTGCAGGAAACCACTTTTTGCACTTGTATTAGTGCAGGAAACCACTTTTGCACTTGTATTAGTGTGGAAAAAACCACTTTTCGCACTTGTGTTGGTGCAGGAAACCACTTTTGCACTTGTATTAGTGTGGAAAAAACACTTTTTTGCACTTGTGATAGTGTTGAAAAACCACTTTTTGCACTTGTGTTAGTGTTGAAAACCACTTCGCACTTGTGTTGGTGCAGGAAACCACTTTTGCACTTGTATTAGTGTGGAAAAACCACTTTTCGCACTTGTGTTCGTGTTGAAAAACCAATTTTCGCACTTATGTTGGTGCAGGAAACCACTTTTGCACTTGTATTAGTGTGGAAAAAACACTTTTTGCACTTGTGATAGTGTTGAAAAACCACTTTTCGCACTTGTGTTAGTGTTGAAAAACCACTTTTCGCACTTGTGTTGGTGCAGGAAACCACTTTTGCACTTGTATTAGTGTGGAAAACAACTTTTCGCACTTGTGTTAGTGTTGAAAAACCACTTTTCGCACTTGTGTTAGTGTTGAAAAACCACTTTTCGCACTTGTGTTGGTGCAGGAAACCACTTTTGCACTTGTATTAGTGTGGAAAAAACACTTTTTGCACTTATGATAGTGTTGAAAAACCACTTTTCGCACTTGTGTTGGTGCAGGAAACCACTTTTGCACTTGTATTAGTGTGGAAAAAACACTTTTTGCACTTGTGATAGTGTTGAAAAACCACTTTTCGCACTTGTGTTAGTGTTGAAAAACCACCTTTCGCACTTGTGTTGGTGCAGGAAACCACTTTTGCACTTGTATTAGTGTGGAAAAACAACTTTTCGCACTTGTGTTAGTGTTGAAAAACCACTTTTCGCACTGTGTTAGTGTTGAAAAACCACTTTTCGCACTTGTGTTGGTGCAGGAAACCACTTTTGCACTTGTATTAGTGTGGAAAAAACACTTTTTGCACTTGTGATAGTGTTGAAAAACCACTTTTCGCACTTGTGTTAGTGTTGAAAAACCACTTTTCGCATTTGTGTTGGTGCAGGAAACCACTTTTGCACTTGTATTAGTGTGGAAAAAACACTTTTCGCACTTGTGTTAGTGTTGAAAAAACCACTTTTCGCACTTGTGTTAGTGTTGAAAAACCACTTTTCGCACTTGTGTTGGTGCAGGAAACCACTTTTGCACTTGTATTAGTGTGGAAAAACCACTTTTCGCACTTGTGTTAGTGTTGAAAAACCACTTTTCGCACTTGTGTTGGTGCAGGAAACCACTTTTGCACTTGTATTAGTGTGGAAAAAAACACTTTTTGCACTTGTGATAGTGTTGAAAAACCACTTTTCGCACTTGTGTTAGTGTTGAAAAACCACTTTTCGCACCTGTGTTGGTGCAGGAAACCACTTTTGCACTTGTATTAGTGTGGAAAAACCACTTTTCGCAATTGTGTTAGTGTTGAAAAACCACTTTTCGCACTTGTGTTAGTGTTGAAAAACCACTTTTCACACTTGTGTTAGTGTTGAAAAACCACTTTTCGCACTTGTGTTGGTGCAGGAAACCACTTTTGCACTTGTATTAGTGTGGAAAAAACACTTTTTGCACGTGTGATAGTGTTGAAAAACCACTTTTCGCACTTGTGTTAGTGTTGAAAAACCACTTTTCGCACTTGTGTTGGTGCAGGAAACCACTTTTGCACTTGTATTAGTGTGGAAAAAACACTTTTTGCACTTGTGATAGTGTTGAAAAACCACTTTTCGCACTTGTGTTAGTGTTGAAAAACCACTTTTCGCACCTGTGTTGGTGCAGGAAACCACTTTTGCACTTGTATTAGTGTGGAAAAAACCACTTTTCGCACTTGTGTTAGTGTTGAAAAACCACTTTTCGCACTTGTGTTAGTGTTGAAAAACCACTTTTCGCACTTGTGTTAGTGTTGAAAAACCACTTTTCACACTTGTGTTGGTGCAGGAAACCACTTTTGCACTTGTATTAGTGTGGAAAAAACACTTTTTGCACTTGTGATAGTGTTGAAAAACCACTTTTCGCACTTGTGTTAGTGTTGAAAAACCACTTTTCGCACTTGTGTTGGTGCAGGAAACCACTTTTGCACTTGTATTAGTGTGGAAAAACCACTTTTTGCACTTGTGTTAGTGTTGAAAAACCACTTTTCGCACTTGTGTTAGTGTTGAAAAACCACTTTTCGCACTTGTGTTGGTGCAGGAAACCACTTTTGCACTTGTATTAGTGTGGAAAAAACACTTTTTGCACTTGTGATAGTGTTGAAAAACCACTTTTCGCACTTGTGTTAGTGTTGAAAAACCACTTTTCGCACTTGTGTTGGTGCAGGAAACCACTTTTGCACTTGTATTAGTGTGGAAAAAACACTTTTCGCACTTGTGTTAGTGTTGAAAAACCACTTTTCGCACTTGTGTTAGTGTTGAAAAACCACTTTTCGCACTTGTGTTGGTGCAGGAAACCACTTTTGCACTTGTATTAGTGTGGAAAAAACACTTTTCGCACTTGTGTTAGTGTTGAAAAACCACTTTTCGCACTTGTGTTAGTGTTGAAAAACCACTTTTCGCACTTGTGTTGGTGCAGGAAACCACTTTTGCACTTGTATTAGTGTGGAAAAACAACTTTTCGCACTTGTGTTAGTGTTGAAAAACCACTTTTCGCACTTGTGTTAGTGTTGAAAAACCACTTTTTGCACTTGTGTTGGTGCAAGAAACCACTTTTGCACTTGTATTAGTGTGGAAAAAACACTTTTTGCACTTGTGATAGTGTTGAAAAACCACTTTTCGCACTTGTGTTAGTGTTGAAAAACCACTTTTCGCACTTGTGTTGGTGCAGGAAACCACTTTTTGCACTTGTATTAGTGCAGGAAACCACTTTTGCACTTGTATTAGTGTGGAAAAACCACTTTTCGCACTTGTGTTGGTGCAGGAAACCACTTTTGCACTTGTATTAGTGTGGAAAAAACACTTTTTGCACTTGTGATAGTGTTGAAAAACCACTTTTTGCACTTGTGTTAGTGTTGAAAAACCACTTCGCACTTGTGTTGGTGCAGGAAACCACTTTTGCACTTGTATTAGTGTGGAAAAACAACTTTTCGCACTTGTGTTAGTGTTGAAAAACCACTTTTCGCACTGTGTTAGTGTTGAAAAACCACTTTTCGCACTTGTGTTGGTGCAGGCAACCACTTTTGCACTTGTATTAGTGTGGAAAAACACTTTTTGCACTTGTGATAGTGTTGAAAAACCACTTTTCGCACTTGTGTTAGTGTTGAAAAACCACTTTTCGCATTTGTGTTGGTGCAGGAAACCACTTTTGCACTTGTATTAGTGTGGAAAAAACACTTTTCGCACTTGTGTTAGTGTTGAAAAACCACTTTTCGCACTTGTGTTAGTGTTGAAAAACCACTTTTCGCACTTGTGTTGGTGCAGAAAACCACTTTTGCACTTGTATTAGTGTGGAAAAACCACTTTTCGCACTTGTGTTAGTGTTGAAAAACCACTTTTCACACTTGTGTTAGTGTTGAAAAACCACTTTTCGCACTTGTGTTGGTGCAGGAAACCACTTTTGCACTTGTATTAGTGTGGAAAAACACTTTTTGCACTTGTGATAGTGTTGAAAAGCCACTTTTCGCACTTGTGTTAGTGTTGAAAAACCACTTTTCGCACCTGTGTTGGTGCAGGAAACCACTTTTGCACTTGTATTAGTGTGGAAAAACCACTTTTCGCAATTGTGTTAGTGTTGAAAAACCACTTTTCGCACTTGTGTTAGTGTTGAAAAACCACTTTTCACACTTGTGTTAGTGTTGAAAAACCACTTTTCGCACTTGTGTTGGTGCAGGAAACCACTTTTGCACTTGTATTAGTGTGGAAAAAACACTTTTTGCACTTGTGATAGTGTTGAAAAACCACTTTTCGCACTTGTGTTAGTGTTGAAAAACCACTTTTCGCACTTGTGTTGGTGCAGGAAACCACTCTTGCACTTGTATTAGTGTGGAAAAAACCACTTTTCGCACTTGTGTTAGTGTTGAAAAACCACTTTTCGCACTTGTGTTGGTGCAGGAAACCACTTTTGCACTTGTATTAGTGTGGAAAAACCACTTTTCGCACTTGTGTTCGTGTTGAAAAACCAATTTTCGCACTTGTGTTGGTGCAGGAAACCACTTTTGCACTTGTGTTGGTGCAAGAAACCACTTTTGCACTTGTATTAGTGTGGAAAAAACACTTTTTGCACTTGTGATAGTGTTGAAAAACCACTTTTCGCACTTGTGTTAGTGTTGAAAAACCACTTCGCACTTGTGTTGGTGCAGGAAACCACTTTTGCACTTGTATTAGTGTGGAAAAACCACTTTTCGCACTTGTGTTCGTGTTGAAAAACCAATTTTCGCACTTGTGTTGGTGCAGGAAACCACTTTTGCACTTGTATTAGTGTGGAAAAAACACTTTTTGCACTTGTGATAGTGTTGAAAAACCACTTTTCGCACTTGTGTTAGTGTTGAAAAAACACTTTTCGCACTTGTGTTGGTGCAGGAAACCACTTTTTGCACTTGTATTAGTGCAGGAAATCACTTTTGCATTTGTATTAGTGTGGAAAAACCACTTTTCGCACTTGTGTTCATGTTGAAAAACCACTTTTCGCACTTGTGTTGGTGCAGGAAACCACTTTTGCACTTGTATTAGTGTGGAAAAAACACTTTTTGCACTTGTGATAGTGTTGAAAAACCACTTTTCGCACTTGTGTTAGTGTTGAAAAACCACTTTCCGCACTTGTGTTGGTGCAGGAAACCACTTTTGCACTTGTATTAGTGTGGAAAAACAACTTTTCGCACTTGTGTTAGTGTTGAAAAACCACTTTTCGCACTTGTGTTAGTGTTGAAAAACCACTTTTTGCACTTGTGTTGGTGCAAGAAACCACTTTTGCACTTGTATTAGTGTGGAAAAAACACTTTTTGCACTTGTGATAGTGTTGAAAAACCACTTTTCGCACTTGTGTTAGTGTTGAAAAACCACTTTTCGCACTTGTGTTGGTGCAGGAAACCACTTTTTGCACTTGTATTAGTGCAGGAAACCACTTTTGCACTTGTATTAGTGTGGAAAAACCACTTTTCGCACTTGTGTTGGTGCAGGAAACCACTTTTGCACTTGTATTAGTGAGGAAAAAACACTTTTTGCCCTTGTGATAGTGTTGAAAAACCACTTTTTGCACTTGTGTTAGTGTTGAAAAACCACTTCGCACTTGTGTTGGTGCAGGAAACCACTTTTGCACTTGTATTAGTGTGGAAAAACCACTTTTCGCACTTGTGTTCGTGTTGAAAAACCAATTTTCGCACTTGTGTTGGTGCAGGAAACCACTTTTGCACTTGTATTAGTGTGGAAAAAACACTTTTTGCACTTGTGATAGTGTTGAAAAACCACTTTTCGCACTTGTGTTAGTGTTGAAAAACCACTTTTCGCACTTGTGTTGGTGCAGGAAACCACTTTTTGCACTTGTATTAGTGCAGGAAACCACTTTTGCACTTGTATTAGTGTGGAAAAACCACTTTTCGCACTTGTGTTGGTGCAGGAAACCACTTTTGCACTTGTATTAGTGTGGAAAAAACACTTTTTGCACTTGTGATAGTGTTGAAAAACCACTTTTCGCACTTGTGTTAGTGTTGAAAAACCACCTTTCGCACTTGTGTTGGTGCAGGAAACCACTTTTGCACTTGTATTAGTGTGGAAAAACAACTTTTCGCACTTGTGTTAGTGTTGAAAAACCACTTTTCGCACTGTGTTAGTGTTGAAAAACCACTTTTCGCACTTGTGTTGGTGCAGGCAACCACTTTTGCACTTGTATTAGTGTGGAAAAACACTTTTTGCACTTGTGATAGTGTTGAAAAACCACTTTTCGCACTTGTGTTAGTGTTGAAAAACCACTTTTCGCATTTGTGTTGGTGCAGGAAACCACTTTTGCACTTGTATTAGTGTGGAAAAAACACTTTTCGCACTTGTGTTAGTGTTGAAAAACCACTTTTCGCACTTGTGTTAGTGTTGAAAAACCACTTTTCGCACTTGTGTTGGTGCAGAAAACCACTTTTGCACTTGTATTAGTGTGGAAAAACCACTTTTCGCACTTGTGTTAGTGTTGAAAAACCACTTTTCACACTTGTGTTAGTGTTGAAAAACCACTTTTCGCACTTGTGTTGGTGCAGGAAACCACTTTTGCACTTGTATTAGTGTGGAAAAACACTTTTTGCACTTGTGATAGTGTTGAAAAGCCACTTTTCGCACTTGTGTTAGTGTTGAAAAACCACTTTTCGCACCTGTGTTGGTGCAGGAAACCACTTTTGCACTTGTATTAGTGTGGAAAAACCACTTTTCGCAATTGTGTTAGTGTTGAAAAACCACTTTTCGCACTTGTGTTAGTGTTGAAAAACCACTTTTCACACTTGTGTTAGTGTTGAAAAACCACTTTTCGCACTTGTGTTGGTGCAGGAAACCACTTTTGCACTTGTATTAGTGTGGAAAAAACACTTTTTGCACTTGTGATAGTGTTGAAAAACCACTTTTCGCACTTGTGTTAGTGTTGAAAAACCACTTTTCGCACTTGTGTTGGTGCAGGAAACCACTCTTGCACTTGTATTAGTGTGGAAAAACCACTTTTCGCACTTGTGTTAGTGTTGAAAAACCACTTTTCGCACTTGTGTTGGTGCAGGAAACCACTTTTGCACTTGTATTAGTGTGGAAAAACCACTTTTCGCACTTGTGTTCGTGTTGAAAAACCAATTTTCGCACTTGTGTTGGTGCAGGAAACCACTTTTGCACTTGTGTTGGTGCAAGAAACCACTTTTGCACTTGTATTAGTGTGGAAAAAACACTTTTTGCACTTGTGATAGTGTTGAAAAACCACTTTTCGCACTTGTGTTAGTGTTGAAAAACCACTTTTCGCACTTGTGTTGGTGCAGGAAACCACTTTTTGCACTTGTATTAGTGCAGGAAACCACTTTTGCACTTGTATTAGTGTGGAAAAACCACTTTTCGCACTTGTGTTGGTGCAGGAAACCACTTTTGCACTTGTATTAGTGTGGAAAAAACACTTTTTGCACTTGTGATAGTGTTGAAAAACCACTTTTTGCACTTGTGTTAGTGTTGAAAAACCACTTCGCACTTGTGTTGGTGCAGGAAACCACTTTTGCACTTGTATTAGTGTGGAAAAACCACTTTTCGCACTTGTGTTCGTGTTGAAAAACCAATTTTCGCACTTGTGTTGGTGCAGGAAACCACTTTTGCACTTGTATTAGTGTGGAAAAAACACTTTTTGCACTTGTGATAGTGTTGAAAAACCACTTTTCGCACTTGTGTTAGTGTTGAAAAACCACTTTTCGCACTTGTGTTGGTGCAGGAAACCACTTTTTGCACTTGTATTAGTGCAGGAAACCACTTTTGCATTTGTATTAGTGTGGAAAAACCACTTTTCGCACTTGTGTTCATGTTGAAAAACCACTTTTCGCACTTGTGTTGGTGCAGGAAACCACTTTTGCACTTGTATTAGTGTGGAAAAAACACTTTTTGCACTTGTGATAGTGTTGAAAAACCACTTTTCGCACTTGTGTTAGTGTTGAAAAACCACTTTTCGCACTTGTGTTGGTGCAGGAAACCACTTTTGCACTTGTATTAGTGTGGAAAAACAACTTTTCGCACTTGTGTTAGTGTTGAAAAACCACTTTTCGCACTTGTGTTAGTGTTGAAAAACCACTTTTTGCACTTGTGTTGGTGCAAGAAACCACTTTTGCACTTGTATTAGTGTGGAAAAAACACTTTTTGCACTTGTGATAGTGTTGAAAAACCACTTTGCGCACTTGTGTTAGTGTTGAAAAACCACTTTTCGCACTTGTGTTGGTGCAGGAAACCACTTTTTGCACTTGTATTAGTGCAGGAAACCACTTTTGCACTTGTATTAGTGTGGAAAAACCACTTTTCGCACTTGTGTTGGTGCAGGAAACCACTTTTGCACTTGTATTAGTGTGGAAAAAACACTTTTTGCACTTGTGATAGTGTTGAAAAACCACTTTTTGCACTTGTGTTAGTGTTGAAAAACCACTTCGCACTTGTGTTGGTGCAGGAAACCACTTTTGCACTTGTATTAGTGTGGAAAAACCACTTTTCGCACTTGTGTTCGTGTTGAAAAACCAATTTTCGCACTTGTGTTGGTGCAGGAAACCACTTTTGCACTTGTATTAGTGTGGAAAAAACACTTTTTGCACTTGTGATAGTGTTGAAAAACCACTTTTCGCACTTGTGTTAGTGTTGAAAAACCACTTTTCGCACTTGTGTTGGTGCAGGAAACCACTTTTTGCACTTGTATTAGTGCAGGAAACCACTTTTGCACTTGTATTAGTGTGGAAAAACCACTTTTCGCACTTGTGTTGGTGCAGGAAACCACTTTTGCACTTGTATTAGTGTGGAAAAAACACTTTTTGCACTTGTGATAGTGTTGAAAAACCACTTTTTGCACTTGTGTTAGTGTTGAAAAACCACTTCGCACTTGTGTTGGTGCAGGAAACCACTTTTGCACTTGTATTAGTGTGGAAAAACCACTTTTCGCACTTGTGTTCGTGTTGAAAAACCAATTTTCGCACTTGTGTTGGTGCAGGAAACCACTTTTGCACTTGTATTAGTGTGGAAAAAACACTTTTTGCACTTGTGATAGTGTTGAAAAACCACTTTTCGCACTTGTGTTAGTGTTGAAAACCACTTTTCGCACTTGTGTTGGTGCAGGAAACCACTTTTTGCACTTGTATTAGTGCAGGAAACCACTTTTGCATTTGTATTAGTGTGGAAAAACCACTTTTCGCACTTGTGTTCATGTTGAAAAACCACTTTTCGCACTTGTGTTGGTGCAGGAAACCACTTTTGCACTTGTATTAGTGTGGAAAAAACACTTTTTGCACTTGTGATAGTGTTGAAAAACCACTTTTCGCACTTGTGTTAGTGTTGAAAAACCACTTTTCGCACTTGTGTTGGTGCAGGAAACCACTTTTGCACTTGTATTAGTGTGGAAAAACAACTTTTCGCACTTGTGTTAGTGTTGAAAAACCACTTTTCGCACTTGTGTTAGTGTTGAAAAACCACTTTTTGCACTTGTGTTGGTGCAAGAAACCACTTTTGCACTTGTATTAGTGTGGAAAAAACACTTTTTGCACTTGTGATAGTGTTGAAAAACCACTTTGCGCACTTGTGTTAGTGTTGAAAAACCACTTTTCGCACTTGTGTTGGTGCAGGAAACCACTTTTTGCACTTGTATTAGTGCAGGAAACCACTTTTGCACTTGTATTAGTGTGGAAAAACCACTTTTCGCACTTGTGTTGGTGCAGGAAACCACTTTTGCACTTGTATTAGTGTGGAAAAAACACTTTTTGCACTTGTGATAGTGTTGAAAAACCACTTTTTGCACTTGTGTTAGTGTTGAAAAACCACTTCGCACTTGTGTTGGTGCAGGAAACCACTTTTGCACTTGTATTAGTGTGGAAAAACCACTTTTCGCACTTGTGTTCGTGTTGAAAAACCAATTTTCGCACTTGTGTTGGTGCAGGAAACCACTTTTGCACTTGTATTAGTGTGGAAAAAACACTTTTTGCACTTGTGATAGTGTTGAAAAACCACTTTTCGCACTTGTGTTAGTGTTGAAAAACCACTTTTCGCACTTGTGTTGGTGCAGGAAACCACTTTTTGCACTTGTATTAGTGCAGGAAACCACTTTTGCACTTGTATTAGTGTGGAAAAACCACTTTTCGCACTTGTGTTGGTGCAGGAAACCACTTTTGCACTTGTATTAGTGTGGAAAAAACACTTTTTGCACTTGTGATAGTGTTGAAAAACCACTTTTCGCACTTGTGTTAGTGTTGAAAAACCACCTTTCACACTTGTGTTGGTGCAGGAAACCACTTTTGCACTTGTATTAGTGTGGAAAAACAACTTTTCGCACTTGTGTTAGTGTTGAAAAACCACTTTTCGCACTGTGTTAGTGTTGAAAAACCACTTTTCGCACTTGTGTTGGTGCAGGAAACCACTTTTGCACTTGTATTAGTGTGGAAAAACACTTTTTGCACTTGTGATAGTGTTGAAAAACCACTTTTCGCACTTGTGTTAGTGTTGAAAAACCACTTTTCGCATTTGTGTTGGTGCAGGAAACCACTTTTGCACTTGTATTAGTGTGGAAAAAACACTTTTCGCACTTGTGTTAGTGTTGAAAAACCACTTTTCGCACTTGTGTTAGTGTTGAAAAACCACTTTTCGCACTTGTGTTGGTGCAGAAAACCACTTTTGCACTTGTATTAGTGTGGAAAAACCACTTTTCGCACTTGTGTTAGTGTTGAAAAACCACTTTTCGCACTTGTGTTAGTGTTGAAAAACCACTTTTCGCACTTGTGTTGGTGCAGGAAACCACTTTTGCACTTGTATTAGTGTGGAAAAACACTTTTTGCACTTGTGATAGTGTTGAAAAGCCACTTTTCGCACTTGTGTTAGTGTTGAAAAACCACTTTTCGCACCTGTGTTGGTGCAGGAAACCACTTTTGCACTTGTATTAGTGTGGAAAAACCACTTTTCGCAATTGTGTTAGTGTTGAAAAACCACTTTTCGCACTTGTGTTAGTGTTGAAAAACCACTTTTCACACTTGTGTTAGTGTTGAAAAACCACTTTTCGCACTTGTGTTGGTGCAGGAAACCACTTTTGCACTTGTATTAGTGTGGAAAAAACACTTTTTGCACTTGTGATAGTGTTGAAAAACCACTTTTCGCACTTGTGTTAGTGTTGAAAAACCACTTTTCGCACTTGTGTTGGTGCAGGAAACCACTCTTGCACTTGTATTAGTGTGGAAAAACCACTTTTCGCACTTGTGTTAGTGTTGAAAAACCACTTTTCGCACTTGTGTTGGTGCAGGAAACCACTTTTGCACTTGTATTAGTGTGGAAAAACCACTTTTCGCACTTGTGTTCGTGTTGAAAAACCAATTTTCGCACTTGTGTTGGTGCAGGAAACCACTTTTGCACTTGTATTAGTGTGGAAAAAACACTTTTTGCACTTGTGATAGTGTTGAAAAACCACTTTTCGCACTTGTGTTAGTGTTGAAAAACCACTTTTCGCACTTGTGTTGGTGCAGGAAACCACTTTTTGCACTTGTATTAGTGCAGGAAACCACTTTTGCATTTGTATTAGTGTGGAAAAACCACTTTTCGCACTTGTGTTCATGTTGAAAAACCACTTTTCGCACTTGTGTTGGTGCAGGAAACCACTTTTGCACTTGTATTAGTGTGGAAAAAACACTTTTTGCACTTGTGATAGTGTTGAAAAACCACTTTTCGCACTTGTGTTAGTGTTGAAAAACCACTTTTCGCACTTGTGTTGGTGCAGGAAACCACTTTTGCACTTGTATTAGTGTGGAAAAACAACTTTTCGCACTTGTGTTAGTGTTGAAAAACCACTTTTCGCACTTGTGTTAGTATTGAAAAACCACTTTTTGCACTTGTGTTGGTGCAAGAAACCACTTTTGCACTTGTATTAGTGTGGAAAAAACACTTTTTGCACTTGTGATAGTGTTGAAAAACCACTTTTCGCACTTGTGTTAGTGTTGAAAAACCACTTTTCGCACTTGTGTTGGTGCAGAAAACCACTTTTGCACTTGTATTAGTGTGGAAAAACCACTTTTCGCACTTGTGTTAGTGTTGAAAAACCACTTTTCGCACTTGTGTTAGTGTTGAAAAACCACTTTTCGCACTTGTGTTGGTGCAGGAAACCACTTTTGCACTTGTATTAGTGTGGAAAAACACTTTTTGCACTTGTGATAGTGTTGAAAAGCCACTTTTCGCACTTGTGTTAGTGTTGAAAAACCACTTTTCGCACCTGTGTTGGTGCAGGAAACCACTTTTGCACTTGTATTAGTGTGGAAAAACCACTTTTCGCAACTGTGTTAGTGTTGAAAAACCACTTTTCGCACTTGTGTTAGTGTTGAAAAACCACTTTTCACACTTGTGTTAGTGTTGAAAAACCACTTTTCGCACTTGTGTTGGTGCAGGAAACCACTTTTGCACTTGTATTAGTGTGGAAAAAACACTTTTTGCACTTGTGATAGTGTTGAAAAACCACTTTTCGCACTTGTGTTAGTGTTGAAAAACCACTTTTCGCACTTGTGTTGGTGCAGGAAACCACTCTTGCACTTGTATTAGTGTGGAAAAACCACTTTTCGCACTTGTGTTAGTGTTGAAAAACCACTTTTCGCACTTGTGTTGGTGCAGGAAACCACTTTTGCACTTGTATTAGTGTGGAAAAACCACTTTTCGCACTTGTGTTCGTGATGAAAAACCAATTTTCGCACTTGTGTTGGTGCAGGAAACCACTTTTGCACTTGTGTTGGTGCAAGAAACCACTTTTGCACTTGTATTAGTGTGGAAAAAACACTTTTTGCACTTGTGATAGTGTTGAAAAACCACTTTTCGCACTTGTGTTAGTGTTGAAAAACCACTTTTCGCACTTGTGTTGGTGCAGGAAACCACTTTTTGCACTTGTATTAGTGCAGGAAACCACTTTTGCACTTGTATTAGTGTGGAAAAACCACTTTTCGCACTTGTGTTGGTGCAGGAAACCACTTTTGCACTTGTATTAGTGTGGAAAAAACACTTTTTGCACTTGTGATAGTGTTGAAAAACCACTTTTTGCACTTGTGTTAGTGTTGAAAAACCACTTCGCACTTGTGTTGGTGCAGGAAACCACTTTTGCACTTGTATTAGTGTGGAAAAACCACTTTTCGCACTTGTGTTCGTGTTGAAAAACCAATTTTCGCACTTGTGTTGGTGCAGGAAACCACTTTTGCACTTGTATTAGTGTGGAAAAAACACTTTTCGCACTTGTGTTCATGTTGAAAAACCACTTTTCGCACTTGTGTTGGTGCAGGAAACCACTTTTGCACTTGTATTAGTGTGGAAAAAACACTTTTTGCACTTGTGATAGTGTTGAAAAACCACTTTTCGCACTTGTGTTAGTGTTGAAAAACCACTTTTCGCACTTGTGTTGGTGCAGGAAACCACTTTTGCACTTGTATTAGTGTGGAAAAACAACTTTTCGCACTTGTGTTAGTGTTGAAAAACCACTTTTCGCACTTGTGTTAGTGTTGAAAAACCACTTTTTGCACTTGTGTTGGTGCAAGAAACCACTTTTGCACTTGTATTAGTGTGGAAAAAACACTTTTTGCACTTGTGATAGTGTTGAAAAACCACTTTTCGCACTTGTGTTAGTGTTGAAAAACCACTTTTCGCACTTGTGTTGGTGCAGGAAACCACTTTTTGCACTTGTATTAGTGCAGGAAACCACTTTTGCACTTGTATTAGTGTGGAAAAACCACTTTTCGCACTTGTGTTGGTGCAGGAAACCACTTTTGCACTTGTATTAGTGTGGAAAAAACACTTTTTGCACTTGTGATAGTGTTGAACAACCACTTTTTGCACTTGTGTTATTGTTGGAAAACCACTTCGCACTTGTGTTAGTGCAGGAAACCACTTTTGCACTTGTATTAGTGTGGAAAAACCACTTTTCGCACTTGTGTTCGTGTTGAAAAACCAATTTTCGCACTTGTGTTGGTGCAGGAAACCACTTTTGCACTTGTATTAGTGTGGAAAAAACACTTTTTGCACTTGTGATAGTGTTGAAAAACCACTTTTCGCACTTGTGTTAGTGTTGAAAAACCACTTTTCGCACTTGTGTTGGTGCAGGAAACCACTTTTTGCACTTGTATTAGTGCAGGAAACCACTTTTGCACTTGTATTAGTGTGGAAAAACCACTTTTCGCACTTGTGTTGGTGCAGGAAACCACTTTTGCACTTGTATTAGTGTGGAAAAAACACTTTTTGCACTTGTGATAGTGTTGAAAAACCACTTTTCGCACTTGTGTTAGTGTTGAAAAACCACCTTTCGCACTTGTGTTGGTGCAGGAAACCACTTTTGCACTTGTATTAGTGTGGAAAAACAACTTTTCGCACTTGTGTTAGTGTTGAAAAACCACTTTTCGCACTGTGTTAGTGTTGAAAAACCACTTTTCGCACTTGTGTTGGTGCAGGAAACCACTTTTGCACTTGTATTAGTGTGGAAAAACACTTTTAGCACTTGTGATAGTGTTGAAAAACCACTTTTCGCACTTGTGTTAGTGTTGAAAAACCACTTTTCGCATTTGTGTTCGTGCAGGAAACCACTTTTGCACTTGTATTAGTGTGGAAAAAACACTTTTCGCACTTGTGTTAGTGTTGAAAAACCACTTTTCGCACTTGTGTTAGTGTTGAAAAACCACTTTTCGCACTTGTGTTGGTGCAGAAAACCACTTTTGCACTTGTATTAGTGTGGAAAAACCACTTTTCGCACTTGTGTTAGTGTTGAAAAACCACTTTTCGCACTTGTGTTAGTGTTGAAAAACCACTTTTCGCACTTGTGTTAGTATTGAAAAACCACTTTTCGCACTTGTGTTAGTGTTGAAAAACCACTTTTTGCACTTGTGTTGGTGCAGGAAACCACTTTTGCACTTGTATTAGTGTGGAAAAAACACTTTTTGCACTTGTGATAGTGTTGAAAAACCACTTTTCGCATTTGTGTTAGTGTTGAAAAACCACTTTTCGCACTTGTGTTTGTGCAGGAAACCACTTTTGCACTTGTATTAGTGTGGAAAAAACACTTTTTGCACTTGTGATAGTGTTGAAAAACCACTTTTCGCACTTGTGTTAGTGTTGAAAAACCACTTTTCGCACTTGTGTTGGTGCAGGAAACCACTTTTGCACTTGTATTAGTGTGGAAAACCACTTTTCACACTTGTGTTAGTGTTGTAAAACCACTTTTCGCACTTGTGTTATTGTTGAAAAACCACTTTTCGCACTTCTGTTGGTGCAGGAAACCACTTTTGCACTTGTATTAGTGTGGAAAAACAAATTTTCGCACTTGTGTTAGTGTTGAAAAACCACTTTTCGCACTTGTGTTAGTGTTGAAAAACCACTTTTCGCACGTGTGTTGGTGCAGGAAACCACTTTTGCACTTGTATTAGTGTGGAAAAAACACTTTTTGCACTTGTGATGGTGTTGAAAAACCACTTTTCGCACTTGTGTTAGTGTTGAAAAACCACTTTTCGCACTTGTGTTGCTGCAGGAAACCACTTGTGCACTTGTATTAGTGTGGAAAAACCACTTTTCGCACTTGTGTTAGTGTTGAAAAACCACTTTTCGCACTTGTGTTAGTGTTGAAAAACCACTTTTCGCACTTGTGTTAGTGTTGAAAAACCACTTTTCGCACTTGTGTTGGTGCAGGAAACCACTTTTGCACTTGTATTAGTGTGGAAAAAACACTTTTTGCACTTGTGATAGTGTTGAAAAACCACTTTTCGCACTTGTGTTAGTGTTGAAAAACCACTTTTCGCACTTGTGTTGGTGCAGGAAACCACTTTTGCACTTGTATTAGTGTGGAAAAAACACTTTTTGCACTTGTGATAGTGTTGAAAAACCACTTTTCGCACTTGTGTTAGTGTTGAAAAACCACTTTTCGCACTTGTGTTGGTGCAGGAAACCACTTTTGCACTTGTATTAGTGTGGATAAACCACTTTTCGCACTTGTGTTAGTGTTGAAAAACCACTTTTCGCACTTGTGTTGGTGCAGGAAACCACTTTTGCACTTGTATTAGTGTGGAAAAAACACTTTTTGCACTTGTGATAGTGTTGAAAAACCACTTTTCGCACTTGTGTTAGTGTTGAAAAACCACTTTTCGCACTTGTGTTGGTGCAGGAAACCACTTTTGCATTTGTATTAGTGTGGAAAAACCACTTTTCGCACTTGTGTTCGTGTTGAAAAACCACTTTTCGCACTTGTGTTGGTGCAGGAAACCACTTTTGCACTTGTATTAGTGTGGAAAAAACACTTTTTGCACTTGTGATAGTGTTGAAAAACCACTTTTCGCACTTGTGTTAGTGTTGAAAAACCACTTTTCGCACTTGTGTTGGTGCAGGAAACCACTTTTGCACTTGTATTAGTGTGGAAAAACAACTTTTCGCACTTGTGTTAGTGTTGAAAAACCACTTTTCGCACTTGTGTTAGTGTTGAAAAACCACTTTTCGCACTTGTGTTGGTGCAAGAAACCACTTTTGCACTTGTATTAATATGGAAAAAACACTTTTTGCACTTGTGTTAGTGTTGAAAAACCACTTTTCGCACTTGTGTTAGTGTTGAAAAACCACTTTTCGCACTTGTGTTGGTGCAGGAAACCACTTTTGCACTTGTATTAGTGTGGAAAAAACACTTTTTGCACTTGTGATAGTGTTGAAAAACCACTTTTCGCACTTTTGTTAGTGTTGAAAAACCACTTTTCGCACTTGTGTTGGTGCAGGAAACCACTTTTGCATTTGTATTAGTGTGGAAAAACCACTTTTCGCACTTGTGTTCGTGTTGAAAAACCACTTTTCGCACTTGTGTTGGTGCAGGAAACCACTTTTGCACTTGTATTAGTGTGGAAAAAACACTTTTTGCACTTGTGATAGTGTTGAAAAACCACTTTTCGCACTTGTGTTAGTGTTGAAAAACCACTTTTCGCACTTGTGTTGGTGCAGGAAACCACTTTTGCACTTGTATTAGTGTGGAAAAACAACTTTTCGCACTTGTGTTAGTGTTGAAAAACCACCTTTCGCACTTGTGTTAGTGTTGAAAAACCACTTTTCGCACTTGTGTTGGTGCAAGAAACCACTTTTGCACTTGTATTAGTGTGGAAAAAACACTTTTTGCACTTGTGATAGTGTTGAAAAACCACTTTTCGCACTTGTGTTAGTGTTGAAAAACCACTTTTCGCACTTGTGTTGGTGCAGGAAACCACTCTTGCACTTGTATTAGTGTGGAAAAACCACTTTTCGCACTTGTGTTAGTGTTGAAAAACCACTTTTCGCACTTGTGTTAGTATTGAAAAACCACTTTTCGCACTTGTGTTAGTGTTGAAAAACCACTTTTCGCACTTGTGTTGGTGCAGGAAACCACTTTTGCACTTGTATTAGTGTGGAAAAACACTTTTTGCACTTGTGATAGTGTTGAAAAACCACTTTTCGCACTTGTGTTAGTGTTGAAAAACCACCTTTCGCACTTGTGTTGGTGCAGGAAACCACTTTTGCACTTGTATTAGTGTGGAAAAACAACTTTTCGCACTTGTGTTAGTGTTGAAAAACCACTTTTCGCACTGTGCTAGTGTTGAAAAACCACTTTTCGCACTTGTGCTGGTGCAGGAAACCACTTTTGCACTTGTATTAGTGTGGAAAAACACTTTTTGCACTTGTGATAGTGTTGAAAAACCACTTTTCGCACTTGTGTTAGTGTTGAAAAATCACTTTTCGCATTTGTGTTGGTGCAGGAAACCACTTTTGCACTTGTATTAGTGTGGAAAAAACACTTTTCGCACTTGTGTTAGTGTTGAAAAACCACTTTTCGCACTTGTGTTAGTTTTGAAAAACCACTTTTCGCACTTGTGTTAGTGTTGAAAAACCACTTTTCGCACTTGTGTTGGTGCAGGAAACCACTTTTGCACTTGTATTAGTGTGGAAAAACACTTTTTGCACTTGTGATAGTGTTGAAAAGCCACTTTTCGCACTTGTGTTAGTGTTGAAAAGCCACTTTTCGCACTTGTGATAGTGTTGAAAAACCACTTTTCGCACTTGTGTTAGTGTTGAAAAACCACTTTTCGCATTTGTGTTGGTGCAGGAAACCACTTTTGCACTTGTATTAGTGTGGAAAAAACACTTTTCGCACTTGTGTTAGTGTTGAAAAACCACTTTTCGCACTTGTATTAGTGTGGAAAAACCACTTTTCGCACTTGTGTTAGTGTTGAAAAACCACTTTTCGCACTTGTGTTAGTGTTGAAAAACCACTTTTCGCACTTGTGTTGGTGCAGGAAACCACTTTTGCACTTGTATTAGTGTGGAAAAACACTTTTTGCACTTGTGATAGTGTTGAAAAGCCACTTTTCGCACTTGTGTTAGTGTTGAAAAACCACTTTTCGCACCTGTGTTGGTGCAGGAAACCACTTTTGCACTTGTATTAGTGTGGAAAAACCACTTTTCGCAATTGTGTTAGTGTTGAAAAACCACTTTTCGCACTTGTGTTAGTGTTGAAAAACCACTTTTCACACTTGTGTTAGTGTTGAAAAACCACTTTTCGCACTTGTGTTGGTGCAGGAAACCACTTTTGCACTTGTATTAGTGTGGAAAAAACACTTTTTGCACTTGTGATAGTGTTGAAAAACCACTTTTCGCACTTGTGTTAGTGTTGAAAAACCACTTTTCGCACTTGTGTTGGTGCAGGAAACCACTTTTGCACTTGTATTAGTGTGGAAAAAACACTTTTCGTACTTGTGTTAGTGTTGAAAAACCACTTTTCGCACTTGTGTTAGTGTTGAAAAACCACTTTTCGCACTTGTGTTGGTGCAGGAAACCACTTTTGCACTTGTATTAGTGTGGAAAAAACACTTTTTGCACTTGTGATAGTGTTGAAAAACCACTTTTCGCACTTGTGTTAGTGTTGAAAAACCACTTTTCGCACTTGTGTTGGTGCAGGAAACCACTTTTGCATTTGTATTAGTGTGGAAAAACCACTTTTCGCACTTGTGTTCGTGTTGAAAAACCACTTTTCGCACTTGTGTTGGTGCAGGAAACCACTTTTGCACTTGTATTAGTGTGGAAAAAACACTTTTTGCACTTGTGATAGTGTTGAAAAACCACTTTTCGCACTTGTGTTAGTGTTGAAAAAACACTTTTCGCACTTGTGTTAGTGCAGGAAACCACTTTTGCACTTGTATTAGTGTGGAAAAACAACTTTTCGCACTTGTGTTAGTGTTGAAAAACCACTTTTCGCACTTGTGTTAGTGTTGAAAAACCACTTTTCGCACTTGTGTTGGTGCAAGAAACCACTTTTGCACTTGTATTAGTGTGGAAAAAACACTTTTTGCACTTGTGATAGTGTTGAAAAACCACTTTTCGCATTTGTGTTAGTGTTGAAAAACCACTTTTCGCACTTGTGTTGGTGCAGGAAACCACTCTTGCACTTGAATTAGTGTGGAAAAACCACTTTTCGCACTTGTGTTAGTGTTGAAAAACCACTTTTCGCACTTGTGTTAGTATTGAAAAACCACTTTTCGCACTTGTGTTAGTGTTGAAAAACCACTTTTTGCACTTGTGTTGGTGCAGCAAACCACTTTTGCACTTGTATTAGTGTGGAAAAAACACTTTTTGCACTTGTGATAGTGTTGAAAAACCACTTTTCGCATTTGTGTTAGTGTTGAAAAACCACTTTTCGCACTTGTGTTTGTGCAGGAAACCACTTTTGCACTTGTATTAGTGTGGAAAAAACACTTTTTGCACTTGTGATAGTGTTGAAAAACCACTTTTCGCACTTGTGTTAGTGTTGAAAAACCACTTTTCGCACTTGTGTTGGTGCAGGAAACCACTTTTGCACTTGTATTAGTGTGGAAAACCACTTTTCACACTTGTGTTAGTGTTGTAAAACCACTTTTCGCACTTGTGTTATTGTTGAAAAACCACTTTTCGCACTTCTGTTGGTGCAGGAAACCACTTTTGCACTTGTATTAGTGTGGAAAAACAAATTTTCGCACTTGTGTTAGTGTTGAAAAACCACTTTTCGCACTTGTGTTAGTGTTGAAAAACCACTTTTCGCACGTGTGTTGGTGCAGGAAACCACTTTTGCACTTGTATTAGTGTGGAAAAAACACTTTTTGCACTTGTGATGGTGTTGAAAAACCACTTTTCGCACTTGTGTTAGTGTTGAAAAACCACTTTTCGCACTTGTGTTGCTGCAGGAAACCACTTGTGCACTTGTATTAGTGTGGAAAAACCACTTTTCGCACTTGTGTTAGTGTTGAAAAACCACTTTTCGCACTTGTGTTAGTGTTGAAAAACCACTTTTCGCACTTGTGTTAGTGTTGAAAAACCACTTTTCGCACTTGTGTTGGTGCAGGAAACCACTTTTGCACTTGTATTAGTGTGGAAAAAACACTTTTTGCACTTGTGATAGTGTTGAAAAACCACTTTTCGCACTTGTGTTAGTGTTGAAAAACCACTTTTCGCACTTGTGTTGGTGCAGGAAACCACTTTTGCACTTGTATTAGTGTGGAAAAAACACTTTTTGCACTTGTGATAGTGTTGAAAAACCACTTTTCGCACTTGTGTTAGTGTTGAAAAACCACTTTTCGCACTTGTGTTGGTGCAGGAAACCACTTTTGCACTTGTATTAGTGTGGATAAACCACTTTTCGCACTTGTGTTAGTGTTGAAAAACCACTTTTCGCACTTGTGTTGGTGCAGGAAACCACTTTTGCACTTGTATTAGTGTGGAAAAAACACTTTTTGCACTTGTGATAGTGTTGAAAAACCACTTTTCGCACTTGTGTTAGTGTTGAAAAACCACTTTTCGCACTTGTGTTGGTGCAGGAAACCACTTTTGCATTTGTATTAGTGTGGAAAAACCACTTTTCGCACTTGTGTTCGTGTTGAAAAACCACTTTTCGCACTTGTGTTGGTGCAGGAAACCACTTTTGCACTTGTATTAGTGTGGAAAAAACACTTTTTGCACTTGTGATAGTGTTGAAAAACCACTTTTCGCACTTGTGTTAGTGTTGAAAAACCACTTTTCGCACTTGTGTTGGTGCAGGAAACCACTTTTGCACTTGTATTAGTGTGGAAAAACAACTTTTCGCACTTGTGTTAGTGTTGAAAAACCACTTTTCGCACTTGTGTTAGTGTTGAAAAACCACTTTTCACACTTGTGTTGGTGCAAGAAACCACTTTTGCACTTGTATTAATATGGAAAAAACACTTTTTGCACTTGTGTTAGTGTTGAAAAACCACTTTTCGCACTTGTGTTAGTGTTGAAAAACCACTTTTCGCACTTGTGTTGGTGCAGGAAACCACTTTTGCACTTGTATTAGTGTGGAAAAAACACTTTTTGCACTTGTGATAGTGTTGAAAAACCACTTTTCGCACTTGTGTTAGTGTTGAAAAACCACTTTTCGCACTTGTGTTGGTGCAGGAAACCACTTTTGCATTTGTATTAGTGTGGGAAAAACCACTTTTCGCACTTGTGTTCGTGTTGAAAAACCACTTTTCGCACTTGTGTTGGTGCAGGAAACCACTTTTGCACTTGTATTAGTGTGGAAAAAACACTTTTTGCACTTGTGATAGTGTTGAAAAACCACTTTTCGCACTTGTGTTAGTGTTGAAAAACCACTTTTCGCACTTGTGTTGGTGCAGGAAACCACTTTTGCACTTGTATTAGTGTGGAAAAACAACTTTTCGCACTTGTGTTAGTGTTGAAAAACCACTTTTCGCACTTGTGTTAGTGTTGAAAAACCACTTTTCGCACTTGTGTTGGTGCAAGAAACCACTTTTGCACTTGTATTAGTGTGGAAAAAACACTTTTTGCACTTGTGATAGTGTTGAAAAACCACTTTTCGCACTTGTGTTAGTGTTGAAAAACCACTTTTCGCACTTGTGTTGGTGCAGGAAACCACTCTTGCACTTGTATTAGTGTGGAAAAACCACTTTTCGCACTTGTGTTAGTGTTGAAAAACCACTTTTCGCACTTGTGTTAGTATTGAAAAACCACTTTTCGCACTTGTGTTAGTGTTGAAAAACCACTTTTCGCACTTGTGTTGGTGCAGGAAACCACTTTTGCACTTGTATTAGTGTGGAAAAAACACTTTTTGCACTTGTGATAGTGTTGAAAAACCACTTTTCGCACTTGTGTTAGTGTTGAAAAACCACTTTTCGCAGTTGTGTTTGTGCAGGAAACCACTTTTGCACTTGTATTAGTGTGGAAAAACCACTTTTCGCACTTGTGTTAGTGTTGAAAAACCACTTTCGCACTTGTGTTAGTGTTGAAAAACCACTTTTCGCACTTGTGTTTGTGCAGGAAACCACTTTTGCACTTGTATTAGTGTGGAAAAAAACACTTTTTGCACTTGTGATAGTGTTGAAAAACCACTTTTCGCACTTGTGTTAGTGTTGAAAAACCACTTTTCGCACTTGTGTTGGTGCAGGAAACCACTTTTGCACTTGTATTAGTGTGGAAGACCACTTTTCACACTTGTGTTAGTGTTGTAAAACCACTTTTCGCACTTGTGTTATTGTTGAAAAACCACTTTTCGCACTTCTGTTGGTGCAGGAAACCACTTTTGCACTTGTATTAGTGTGGAAAAACAACTTTTGGCACTTGTGTTAGTGTTGAAAAACCACTTTTCGCACTTGTGTTAGTGTTGAAAAACCACTTTTCGCACTTGTGTTAGTGTTGAAAAACCACTTTTCGCACTTGTGTTGGTGCAAGAAACCACTTTTGCACTTATTTAATGTGTGGAAAAAACACTTTTTGCACTTGTGATAGTGTTGAAAAACCACTTTTCGCACTTGTGTTAGTGTTGAAAAACCACTTTTCGCACTTGTGTTGGTGCAGGAAACCACTCTTGCACTTGTATTAATGTGGAAAAACCACTTTTCGCATTTGTGTTAGTGTTGAAAAACCACTTTTCGCACTTGTGTTTGTGCAGGAAACCACTTTTGCACTTGTATTAGTGTGGAAAAAACACTTTTTGCACTTGTGATAGTGTTGAAAAACCACTTTTCGCACTTGTGTTAGTGTTGAAAAACCACTTTTCGCACTTGTGTTGGTGCAGGAAACCACTTTTGCATTTGGATTAGTGTGGAAAACCACTTTTCACACTTGTGTTAGTGTTGTAAAACCACTTTTCGCACTTGTGTTATTGTTGAAAAACCACTTTTCGCACTTCTGTTGGTGCAGGAAACCACTTTTGCACTTGTATTAGTGTGGAAAAACAAATTTTCGCACTTGTGTTAGTGTTGAAAAACCACTTTTCGCACTTGTGTTAGTGTTGAAAAACCACTTTTCGCACGTGTGTTGGTGCAGGAAACCACTTTTGCACTTGTATTAGTGTGGAAAAAACACTTTTTGCACTTGTGATGGTGTTGAAAAACCACTTTTCGCACTTGTGTTAGTGTTGAAAAACCACTTTTCGCACTTGTGTTGCTGCAGGAAACCACTTGTGCACTTGTATTAGTGTGGAAAAACCACTTTTCGCACTTGTGTTAGTGTTGAAAAACCACTTTTCGCACTTGTGTTAGTGTTGAAAAACCACTTTTCGCACTTGTGTTAGTGTTGAAAAACCACTTTTCGCACTTGTGTTGGTGCAGGAAACCACTTTTGCACTTGTATTAGTGTGGAAAAAACACTTTTTGCACTTGTGATAGTGTTGAAAAACCACTTTTCGCACTTGTGTTAGTGTTGAAAAACCACTTTTCGCACTTGTGTTGGTGCAGGAAACCACTTTTGCACTTGTATTAGTGTGGAAAAAACACTTTTTGCACTTGTGATAGTGTTGAAAAACCACTTTTCGCACTTGTGTTAGTGTTGAAAAACCACTTTTCGCACTTGTGTTGGTGCAGGAAACCACTTTTGCACTTGTATTAGTGTGGATAAACCACTTTTCGCACTTGTGTTAGTGTTGAAAAACCACTTTTCGCACTTGTGTTGGTGCAGGAAACCACTTTTGCACTTGTATTAGTGTGGAAAAAACACTTTTTGCACTTGTGATAGTGTTGAAAAACCACTTTTCGCACTTGTGTTAGTGTTGAAAAACCACTTTTCGCACTTGTGTTGGTGCAGGAAACCACTTTTGCATTTGTATTAGTGTGGAAAAACCACTTTTCGCACTTGTGTTCGTGTTGAAAAACCACTTTTCGCACTTGTGTTGGTGCAGGAAACCACTTTTGCACTTGTATTAGTGTGGAAAAAACACTTTTTGCACTTGTGATAGTGTTGAAAAACCACTTTTCGCACTTGTGTTAGTGTTGAAAAACCACTTTTCGCACTTGTGTTGGTGCAGGAAACCACTTTTGCACTTGTATTAGTGTGGAAAAACAACTTTTCGCACTTGTGTTAGTGTTGAAAAACCACTTTTCGCACTTGTGTTAGTGTTGAAAAACCACTTTTCGCACTTGTGTTGGTGCAAGAAACCACTTTTGCACTTGTATTAATATGGAAAAAACACTTTTTGCACTTGTGTTAGTGTTGAAAAACCACTTTTCGCACTTGTGTTAGTGTTGAAAAACCACTTTTCGCACTTGTGTTGGTGCAGGAAACCACTTTTGCACTTGTATTAGTGTGGAAAAAACACTTTTTGCACTTGTGATAGTGTTGAAAAACCACTTTTCGCACTTGTGTTAGTGTTGAAAAACCACTTTTCGCACTTGTGTTGGTGCAGGAAACCACTTTTGCATTTGTATTAGTGTGGGAAAAACCACTTTTCGCACTTGTGTTCGTGTTGAAAAACCACTTTTCGCACTTGTGTTGGTGCAGGAAACCACTTTTGCACTTGTATTAGTGTGGAAAAAACACTTTTTGCACTTGTGATAGTGTTGAAAAACCACTTTTCGCACTTGTGTTAGTGTTGAAAAACCACTTTTCGCACTTGTGTTGGTGCAGGAAACCACTTTTGCACTTGTATTAGTGTGGAAAAACAACTTTTCGCACTTGTGTTAGTGTTGAAAAACCACTTTTCGCACTTGTGTTAGTGTTGAAAAACCACTTTTCGCACTTGTGTTGGTGCAAGAAACCACTTTTGCACTTGTATTAGTGTGGAAAAAACACTTTTTGCACTTGTGATAGTGTTGAAAAACCACTTTTCGCACTTGTGTTAGTGTTGAAAAACCACTTTTCGCACTTGTGTTGGTGCAGGAAACCACTCTTGCACTTGTATTAGTGTGGAAAAACCACTTTTCGCACTTGTGTTAGTGTTGAAAAACCACTTTTCGCACTTGTGTTAGTATTGAAAAACCACTTTTCGCACTTGTGTTAGTGTTGAAAAACCACTTTTCGCACTTGTGTTGGTGCAGGAAACCACTTTTGCACTTGTATTAGTGTGGAAAAAACACTTTTTGCACTTGTGATAGTGTTGAAAAACCACTTTTCGCACTTGTGTTAGTGTTGAAAAACCACTTTTCGCAGTTGTGTTTGTGCAGGAAACCACTTTTGCACTTGTATTAGTGTGGAAAAACCACTTTTCGCACTTGTGTTAGTGTTGAAAAACCACTTTCGCACTTGTGTTAGTGTTGAAAAACCACTTTTCGCACTTGTGTTTGTGCAGGAAACCACTTTTGCACTTGTATTAGTGTGGAAAAAACACTTTTTGCACTTGTGATAGTGTTGAAAAACCACTTTTCGCACTTGTGTTAGTGTTGAAAAACCACTTTTCGCACTTGTGTTGGTGCAGGAAACCACTTTTGCACTTGTATTAGTGTGGAAAACCACTTTTCACACTTGTGTTAGTGTTGTAAAACCACTTTTCGCACTTGTGTTATTGTTGAAAAACCACTTTTCGCACTTCTGTTGGTGCAGGAAACCACTTTTGCACTTGTATTAGTGTGGAAAAACAACTTTTGGCACTTGTGTTAGTGTTGAAAAACCACTTTTCGCACTTGTGTTAGTGTTGAAAAACCACTTTTCGCACTTGTGTTAGTGTTGAAAAACCACTTTTCGCACTTGTGTTGGTGCAAGAAACCACTTTTGCACTTATTTAATGTGTGGAAAAAACACTTTTTGCACTTGTGATAGTGTTGAAAAACCACTTTTCGCACTTGTGTTAGTGTTGAAAAACCACTTTTCGCACTTGTGTTGGTGCAGGAAACCACTCTTGCACTTGTATTAATGTGGAAAAACCACTTTTCGCACTTGTGTTAGTGTTGAAAAACCACTTTTCGCACTTGTGTTGGTGCAGGAAACCACTTTTGCACTTGTATTAGTGTGAAAAAACACTTTTTGCACTTGTGATAGTGTTGAAAAACCACTTTTCGCACTTGTGTTAGTGTTGAAAAACCACTTTTCGCACTTGTGTTTGTGCAGGAAACCACTTTTGCACTTGTATTAGTGTGGAAAAAACACTTTTTGCACTTGTGATAGTGTTGAAAAACCACTTTTCGCACTTGTGTTAGTGTTTAAAAACCACTTTTCGCACTTGTGTTTGTGCAGGAAACCACTTTTGCACTTGTATTAGTGTGGAAAAACCACTTTTCGCACTTGTGTTAGTGTTGAAAAACCACTTTTCGCACTTGTGTTAGTGTTGAAAAACCACTTTTCGCACTTGTGTTTGTGCAGGAAACCACTTTTGCACTTGTATTAGTGTGGAAAAAATACTTTTTGCACTTGTGATAGTGTTGAAAAACCACTTTTCGCACTTGTGTTAGTGTTGAAAAACCACTTTTCGCACTTGTGTTGGTGCAGGAAACCACTTTTGCACTTGTATTAGTGTGGAAAACCACTTTTCACACTTGTGTTAGTGTTGTAAAACCACTTTTCGCACTTGTGTTATTGTTGAAAAACCACTTTTCGCACTTCTGTTGGTGCAGGAAACCACTTTTGCACTTGTATTAGTGTGGAAAAACAACTTTTCGCACTTGTGTTAGTGTTGAAAAACCACTTTTCGCACTTGTGTTAGTGTTGAAAAACCACTTTTCGCACTTGTGTTGGTGCAAGAAACCACTTTTCGCACTTGTGTTGGTGCAAGAAACCACTTTTGCACTTGTATTAGTGTGGAAAAAACACTTTTTGCACTTGTGCTAGTGTTGAAAAACCACTTTTCGCACTTGTGTTAGTGTTGAAAAACCACTTTTCGCACTTGTGTTGGTGCAGGAAACCACTCTTGCACTTGTATTAGTGTGGAAAAACCACTTTTCGCACTTGTGTTAGTGTTGAAAAACCACTTTCGCACTTGTGTTAGTATTGAAAAACCACTTTTCGCACTTGTGTTAGTGTTGAAAAACCACTTTTCGCACTTGTGTTGGTGCAGGAAACCACTTTTGCACTTGTATTAGTGTGGAAAAACACTTTTTGCACTTGTGATAGTGTTGAAAAACCACTTTTCGCACTTGTGTTAGTGTTGAAAAACCACCTTTCGCACTTGTGTTGGTGCAGGAAACCACTTTTGCACTTGTATTAGTGTGGAAAAACAACTTTTCGCACTTGTGTTAGTGTTGAAAAACCACTTTTCGCACTGTGTTAGTGTTGAAAAACCACTTTTCGCACTTGTGTTGGTGCAGGAAACCACTTTTGCACTTGTATTAGTGTGGAAAAACACTTTTTGCACTTGTGATAGTGTTGAAAAACCACTTTTCGCACTTGTGTTAGTGTTGAAAAACCACTTTTCGCATTTGTGTTGGTGCAGGAAACCACTTTTGCACTTGTATTAGTGTGGAAAAAACACTTTTCGCACTTGTGTTAGTGTTGAAAAACCACTTTTCGCACTTGTGTTAGTGTTGAAAAACCACTTTTCGCACTTGTGTTGGTGTTGAAAAACCACTTTTCGCACTTGTGTTAGTGTTGAAAAACCACTTTTCGCACTTGTGTTGGTGCAGGAAACCACTTTTGCACTTGTATTAGTGTGGAAAAACACTTTTTGCACTTGTGATAGTGTTGAAAAGCCACTTTTCGCACTTGTATTAGTGTTGAAAAGCCACTTTTCGCACTTGTGATAGTGTTGAAAAACCACTTTTCGCACTTGTGTTAGTGTTGAAAAACCACTTTTCGCATTTGTGTTGGTGCAGGAAACCACTTTTGCACTTGTATTAGTGTGGAAAAAACACTTTTCGCACTTGTGTTAGTGTTGAAAAACCACTTTTCGCACTTGTATTAGTGTGGAAAAACCACTTTTCGCACTTGTGTTAGTGTTGAAAAACCACTTTTCGCACTTGTGTTAGTGTTGAAAAACCACTTTTCGCACTTGTGTTGGTGCAGGAAACCACTTTTGCACTTGTATTAGTGTGGAAAAACACTTTTTGCACTTGTGATAGTGTTGAAAAACCACTTTTCGCACTTGTGTTAGTGTTGAAAAACCACTTTTCGCACTTGTGTTGGTGCAGGAAACCACTTTTGCACTTGTATTAGTGTGGATAAACCACTTTTCGCACTTGTGTTAGTGTTGAAAAACCACTTTTCGCACTTGTGTTGGTGCAGGAAACCACTTTTGCACTTGTATTAGTGTGGAAAAAACACTTTTTGCACTTGTGATAGTGTTGAAAAACCACTTTTCGCACTTGTGTTAGTGTTGAAAAACCACTTTTCGCACTTGTGTTGGTGCAGGAAACCACTTTTGCATTTGTATTAGTGTGGAAAAACCACTTTTCGCACTTGTGTTCGTGTTGAAAAACCACTTTTCGCACTTGTGTTGGTGCAGGAAACCACTTTTGCACTTGTATTAGTGTGGAAAAAACACTTTTTGCACTTGTGATAGTGTTGAAAAACCACTTTTCGCACTTGTGTTAGTGTTGAAAAACCACTTTTCGCACTTGTGTTGGTGCAGGAAACCACTTTTGCACTTGTATTAGTGTGGAAAAACAACTTTTCGCACTTGTGTTAGTGTTGAAAAACCACTTTTCGCACTTGTGTTAGTGTTGAAAAACCACTTTTCGCACTTGTGTTGGTGCAAGAAACCACTTTTGCACTTGTATTAATATGGAAAAAACACTTTTTGCACTTGTGTTAGTGTTGAAAAACCACTTTTCGCACTTGTGTTAGTGTTGAAAAACCACTTTTCGCACTTGTGTTGGTGCAGGAAACCACTTTTGCACTTGTATTAGTGTGGAAAAAACACTTTTTGCACTTGTGATAGTGTTGAAAAACCACTTTTCGCACTTGTGTTAGTGTTGAAAAACCACTTTTCGCACTTGTGTTGGTGCAGGAAACCACTTTTGCATTTGTATTAGTGTGGGAAAAACCACTTTTCGCACTTGTGTTCGTGTTGAAAAACCACTTTTCGCACTTGTGTTGGTGCAGGAAACCACTTTTGCACTTGTATTAGTGTGGAAAAAACACTTTTTGCACTTGTGATAGTGTTGAAAAACCACTTTTCGCACTTGTGTTAGTGTTGAAAAACCACTTTTCGCACTTGTGTTGGTGCAGGAAACCACTTTTGCACTTGTATTAGTGTGGAAAAACAACTTTTCGCACTTGTGTTAGTGTTGAAAAACCACTTTTCGCACTTGTGTTAGTGTTGAAAAACCACTTTTCGCACTTGTGTTGGTGCAAGAAACCACTTTTGCACTTGTATTAGTGTGGAAAAAACACTTTTTGCACTTGTGATAGTGTTGAAAAACCACTTTTCGCACTTGTGTTAGTGTTGAAAAACCACTTTTCGCACTTGTGTTGGTGCAGGAAACCACTCTTGCACTTGTATTAGTGTGGAAAAACCACTTTTCGCACTTGTGTTAGTGTTGAAAAACCACTTTTCGCACTTGTGTTAGTATTGAAAAACCACTTTTCGCACTTGTGTTAGTGTTGAAAAACCACTTTTCGCACTTGTGTTGGTGCAGGAAACCACTTTTGCACTTGTATTAGTGTGGAAAAAACACTTTTTGCACTTGTGATAGTGTTGAAAAACCACTTTTCGCACTTGTGTTAGTGTTGAAAAACCACTTTTCGCAGTTGTGTTTGTGCAGGAAACCACTTTTGCACTTGTATTAGTGTGGAAAAACCACTTTTCGCACTTGTGTTAGTGTTGAAAAACCACTTTCGCACTTGTGTTAGTGTTGAAAAACCACTTTTCGCACTTGTGTTTGTGCAGGAAACCACTTTTGCACTTGTATTATTGTGGAAAAAACACTTTTTGCACTTGTGATAGTGTTGAAAAACCACTTTTCGCACTTGTGTTAGTGTTGAAAAACCACTTTTCGCACTTGTGTTGGTGCAGGAAACCACTTTTGCACTTGTATTAGTGTGGAAAACCACTTTTCACACTTGTGTTAGTGTTGTAAAACCACTTTTCGCACTTGTGTTATTGTTGAAAAACCACTTTTCGCACTTCTGTTGGTGCAGGAAACCACTTTTGCACTTGTATTAGTGTGGAAAAACAACTTTTGGCACTTGTGTTAGTGTTGAAAAACCACTTTTCGCACTTGTGTTAGTGTTGAAAAACCACTTTTCGCACTTGTGTTAGTGTTGAAAAACCACTTTTCGCACTTGTGTTGGTGCAAGAAACCACTTTTGCACTTATTTAATGTGTGGAAAAAACACTTTTTGCACTTGTGATAGTGTTGAAAAACCACTTTTCGCACTTGTGTTAGTGTTGAAAAACCACTTTTCGCACTTGTGTTGGTGCAGGAAACCACTCTTGCACTTGTATTAATGTGGAAAAACCACTTTTCGCACTTGTGTTAGTGTTGAAAAACCACTTTTCGCACTTGTGTTGGTGCAGGAAACCACTTTTGCACTTGTATTAGTGTGAAAAAACACTTTTTGCACTTGTGATAGTGTTGAAAAACCACTTTTCGCACTTGTGTTAGTGTTGAAAAACCACTTTTCGCACTTGTGTTTGTGCAGGAAACCACTTTTGCACTTGTATTAGTGTGGAAAAAACACTTTTTGCACTTGTGATAGTGTTGAAAAACCACTTTCGCACTTGTGTTAGTGTTTAAAAACCACTTTTCGCACTTGTGTTTGTGCAGGAAACCACTTTTGCACTTGTATTAGTGTGGAAAAACCACTTTTCGCACTTGTGTTAGTGTTGAAAAACCACTTTTCGCACTTGTGTTAGTGTTGAAAAACCACTTTTCGCACTTGTGTTTGTGCAGGAAACCACTTTTGCACTTGTATTAGTGTGGAAAAAATACTTTTTGCACTTGTGATAGTGTTGAAAAACCACTTTTCGCACTTGTGTTAGTGTTGAAAAACCACTTTTCGCACTTGTGTTGGTGCAGGAAAACCACTTTTGCACTTGTATTAGTGTGGAAAACCACTTTTCACACTTGTGTTAGTGTTGTAAAACCACTTTTCGCACTTGTGTTATTGTTGAAAAACCACTTTTCGCACTTCTGTTGGTGCAGGAAACCACTTTTGCACTTGTATTAGTGTGGAAAAACAACTTTTCGCACTTGTGTTAGTGTTGAAAAACCACTTTTCGCACTTGTGTTAGTGTTGAAAACCACTTTTCGCACTTGTGTTGGTGCAAGAAACCACTTTTCGCACTTGTGTTGGTGCAAGACCCCACTTTTGCACTTGTATTAGTGTGGAAAAAACACTTTTTGCACTTGTGCTAGTGTTGAAAAACCACTTTTCGCACTTGTGTTAGTGTTGAAAAACCACTTTTCGCACTTGTGTTGGTGCAGGAAACCACTCTTGCACTTGTATTAGTGTGGAAAAACCACTTTTCGCACTTGTGTTAGTGTTGAAAAAACCACTTTCGCACTTGTGTTAGTATTGAAAAACCACTTTTCGCACTTGTGTTAGTGTTGAAAAACCACTTTTCGCACTTGTGTTGGTGCAGGAAACCACTTTTGCACTTGTATTAGTGTGGAAAAACACTTTTTGCACTTGTGATAGTGTTGAAAAACCACTTTTCGCACTTGTGTTAGTGTTGAAAAACCACCTTTCGCACTTGTGTTGGTGCAGGAAACCACTTTTGCACTTGTATTAGTGTGGAAAAACAACTTTTCGCACTTGTGTTAGTGTTGAAAAACCACTTTTCGCACTGTGTTAGTGTTGAAAAACCACTTTTCGCACTTGTGTTGGTGCAGGAAACCACTTTTGCACTTGTATTAGTGTGGAAAAACACTTTTTGCACTTGTGATAGTGTTGAAAAACCACTTTTCGCACTTGTGTTAGTGTTGAAAAACCACTTTTCGCATTTGTGTTGGTGCAGGAAACCACTTTTGCACTTGTATTAGTGTGGAAAAAAACACTTTTCGCACTTGTGTTAGTGTTGAAAAACCACTTTTCGCACTTGTGTTAGTGTTGAAAAACCACTTTTCGCACTTGTGTTGGTGTTGAAAAACCACTTTTCGCACTTGTGTTAGTGTTGAAAAACCACTTTTCGCACTTGTGTTGGTGCAGGAAACCACTTTTGCACTTGTATTAGTGTGGAAAAACACTTTTTGCACTTGTGATAGTGTTGAAAAGCCACTTTTCGCACTTGTATTAGTGTTGAAAAGCCACTTTTCGCACTTGTGATAGTGTTGAAAAACCACTTTTCGCACTTGTGTTAGTGTTGAAAAACCACTTTTCGCATTTGTGTTGGTGCAGGAAACCACTTTTGCACTTGTATTAGTGTGGAAAAAACACTTTTCGCACTTGTGTTAGTGTTGAAAAACCACTTTTCGCACTTGTATTAGTGTGGAAAAACCACTTTTCGCACTTGTGTTAGTGTTGAAAAACCACTTTTCGCACTTGTGTTAGTGTTGAAAAACCACTTTTCGCACTTGTGTTGGTGCAGGAAACCACTTTTGCACTTGTATTAGTGTGGAAAAACACTTTTTGCACTTGTGATAGTGTTGAAAAGCCACTTTTCGCACTTGTGTTAGTGTTGAAAAACCACTTTTCGCACCTGTGTTGGTGCAGGAAACCACTTTTGCACTTGTATTAGTGTGGAAAAACCACTTTTCGCAATTGTGTTAGTGTTGAAAAACCACTTTTCGCACTTGTGTTAGTGTTGAAAAACCACTTTTCACACTTGTGTTAGTGTTGAAAAACCACTTTTCGCACTTGTGTTGGTGCAGGAAACCACTTTTGCACTTGTATTAGTGTGGAAAAAACACTTTTTGCACTTGTGATAGTGTTGAAAAACCACTTTTCGCACTTGTGTTAGTGTTGAAAAACCACTTTTCGCACTTGTGTTGGTGCAGGAAACCACTTTTGCACTTGTATTAGTGTGGAAAAAACACTTTTCGCACTTGTGTTAGTGTTGAAAAACCACTTTTCGCACTTGTGTTAAGTGTTGAAAAACCACTTTTCGCACTTGTGTTGGTGCAGGAAACCACTTTTGCACTTGTATTAGTGTGGAAAAAACACTTTTTGCACTTGTGATAGTGTTGAAAAACCACTTTTCGCACTTGTGTTAGTGTTGAAAAAACCACTTTTCGCACTTGTGTTGGTGCAGGAAACCACTTTTGCATTTGTATTAGTGTGGAAAAACACTTTTCGCACTTGTGTTCGTGTTGAAAAACCACTTTTCGCACTTGTGTTGGTGCAGGAAACCACTTTTGCACTTGTATTAGTGTGGAAAAAACACTTTTTGCACTTGTGATAGTGTTGAAAAACCACTTTTCGCACTTGTGTTAGTGTTGAAAAAACACTTTTCGCACTTGTGTTGGTGCAGGAAACCACTTTTGCACTTGTATTAGTGTGGAAAAACAACTTTTCGCACTTGTGTTAGTGTTGAAAAACCACTTTTCGCACTTGTGTTAGTGTTGAAAAACCACTTTTCGCACTTGTGTTTGGTGCAAGAAACCACTTTTGCACTTGTATTAGTGTGGAAAAAACACTTTTTGCACTTGTGATAGTGTTGAAAAACCACTTTTCGCATTTGTGTTAGTGTTGAAAAACCACTTTTCGCACTTGTGTTGGTGCAGGAAACCACTCTTGCACTTGAATTAGTGTGGAAAAACCACTTTTCAAACTTGTGTTAGTGTTGAAAAACCACTTTTCGCACTTGTGTTAGTATTGAAAAACCACTTTTCGCACTTGTGTTAGTGT